>NC_067494.1:35065884-35083384 GCF_947179515.1 Apodemus sylvaticus | reverse complement strand
TTGCTTACTCCCGTGTACACCAGGTTAGCCCACAGGTTTCTGGAGATACTCCTTTTTCTGCCTCCCACCTTGTCTTAGCTCTGGAATGATGGGTGCGTGCTACCTGTAACATCTGGCCTTACAGGGTTCTGCTCATGCAGATCAGGCTATCAGATTAGTGTGGGAGGCACTTTCCCATTGAGCCATCCCCACAACCCAACCCAGGATTTATTGTTATCACTCATTCCTAAAGCCAATTTCACTCTTAGTGTAGTGTGTGCGTGCGTGCGTGCGTGCGTGCTTGTGTGTGTGTGTGTGTGTGTGTGTACATATATGGGCAGAGGTCAGAAGGGAGCATTGGGTCCCTTGAAGCTAAAGTTTAAGGTATCTTTGAGCCTTCCAATGTAGGTAACTGGGTCTGAACTCTGGCTCAGGAAACTTGTTCATGGAGGAAAGTGTACTACTGTCCAGTCTGGCCTATCAGTCCATGAACACGGCTGAAGTTCTCTCATCCACATACACAGACTCTTGCAATAAAGCACACTTCATTCCCCTCCAGGAGCTTCAGAGAGACATCGAGAAACACAGCACCGGCGTCGCCTCCGTCCTCAACCTATGTGAGGTCCTGCTGCACGACTGTGACGCCTGTGCCACCGACGCTGAGTGCGACTCCATCCAGCAGGCCACTCGCAACCTGGACCGGCGGTGGAGGAACATCTGCGCAATGTCCATGGAGAGGAGACTCAAGTGAGTCGGGACGGGAGGCTACAGCCCAAACCGAAACAACCACAAACCAAACAGACAAAAACCCCAACCAACAAAGCCCCAGCCATCTTCCCATTCACCACATCCACTGTTCACACTTTCCCATTGGTTACAAAGTCCAAAAATAAATAGCCCTGACGTCCCCCACGTTACCACTACCTACATATAATTGCAAATATAAACAGGCATAAAGGTAATATAAGTATAACAAGCCAGTTTATATAGGAACCAACAGCTTCAATATTACATGGAAAAATTAAAATCTTCCCTTGCAGAGTAAGTATAACTATTGAATTTGTCATTGCAGATAGGTAACTTTTTAAATTAAAATTCTACTCTTCATGGTATTAAATGAAATAATCCCACACTCGAAAGAGATAAATATTTCGTGTTGTCTCTCAGTCTAGATTTAGAAATCTAGATTTAAACGTTGAGATAACACATATAAATCTAGACTTAAATGTATGTTGTGTGTGTGCGTGCGTGCGTGTGTGTGTGTGTGTGTGTGTGTGTGTGTGTGCAGATATGGGCAGAGGTCAGAAGGGAGCATTGGGTACATGTGTTTAAACATAGGACATAAAAGTCACAAGGGCACTAAGAGAGGAAGAAGGACTCTAGAGGAAGAGATGGGGAGGGGTGGTGGGGGAAGGGGAAGGGAGGAGAGGGAATGGAAGAGGAAGTATTTAGGAGAGAAGGGAAATATCTGGAGTGGGAAGGAGCATGAGCAGGTGGGGGGGGGGCAAATAAAAAGCCAAAACTTTGTACACTTGCACAAAGATGGACATTACAATGAGACCTACTGCTTTCTGTTCTACATTTGTTAAATAATAAACACTTTTAAGCCCTTCAAAAATGCCAAAGGGAAGATCTCAGTGGCCAAAACCTCAGTGACCTAAAGCACAAAACTCTGCTGACCTTTGTTTGGCCAGACCTAAAAGCTCCACCTTTGCCTGTCAAGGCTAACTATTATCACTCTGAGTCCGACGTTGGCCTTAAAGGGCATCTCCAGCTTCACTTTTGTTTAAGGGTGCACTGGCCGGAACACAGTGTCTACTCGTAGGGCTTCTAACCTTCCATGCAAGCACCGGGTCTGCTCATGGAAGGCGTTTTAATATCCAGTTTGACTAATTTCCAAATCCAAAGCTGCAGGGCATCTTTTGAAACCCAGCAGCTGCTTTCTTTAGCTTCCACAGTTGTCTCTTTCCCTGGGTGCTTTGGGTCAAAGCTGTTATTGTACTGCACAGCAGTTGCTTGCCCGGGCACTCTTAATCCCTTTGAGGGCATCAGATAGGGTTCCAGGCATCAACATCAATAATAGGGGCGTGTCCTTCCATCTTCCACCCCAGAATTGAGGAGACATGGCGACTGTGGCAGAAGTTTCTGGATGACTATGCTCGGTTTGAAGACTGGCTGGAGATCTCCGAAAGGACGGCTGCCTTCCCCAGTTCTTCTGGGGTGCTCTACACAGTTGCCAAGGAGGAGCTGAAGAAGTTTGAGGTGATTCATTCTGCCAAATATTCAGCTGCTCATTGTGCTGTGATCCTAGCCAGCTAGCAGCTGAGGCCACAGAGCAGGAATTGACTAATGTGCCACGTGTTTTCGGTTGGAATCACTGGGGAATGGCTTTGTCGCCATGGGTAGCCTGCGTCCTGAGTACACAACGCGGTGGCGATTTTAACCGACAATTATCAGAATTACAAATAAGATCGTAATAAATAAAAGTGTCAGCCAGACACAGTAGCAGATTCTCATAATCCCAGCACTCAGGAGGTTGGGGCGGGAGGATTGCAAATTGAAGGCTAGCCTGCGCTACAGTGTAATATCTTGTCTGAATAAGGAAGCATAGCAAAGAAAGAAGAGAGAGGAAGGGAAAAATAATTCTCTTGGAAAACAAGACTCCTAATTCTCCCCAAGCCCCATGGCATTAATCTTATTTCAGAATTCTTCATCTATGTCCTCTGAGATTAAAATAGGATTTATTTCTATAATATAAAAATCTACCTCTAAGTATATTCTCTCGTCCTTTCAACCTAGCTAGAGTGTGTCTAGATATCACATTATAAGAAGACCAGAAAGAGTCAGGAAGAGAGGAAGATGAGGCCCAGTGGGGACTGGAGGCAATGAGAGAGAAGCAGGTTGCAATGTATGTATAGAACTGTACCAGGATGCTAGCTCAAAGAATTAAATAATCAGATACACAGGAGTCATGTTGATAACTGATAATATATAATTGATCCCAGATTTGGCCAAAGCACAATCGTTGTAGCCCACTTCTAATAGAGCAGAAGAGACCAGAGCTGTTCTTGAGTCACAAAGACTTTAAGATTACCAAGAAACAAAAATAGCAGTGATGAATTACATTTAGGAAGGAATCATTAAATCACCCTATTACAGGCTCCTTGTCTTCACAATCTCCAGTCCACTCTGTAGCTCTGCGTCAACCTGAACCCCAACCATTGGGCTAACTGCTTTCCACATAGACATTGGTGTGGATAGCACAAACCATTGTATACACACACTGATACTCACGTGTGCTTGTCTATTCTCTGTAAATGGTTCTGACACGTTCTAAAGAGTCCTTCCTGGTGCCCTATTGATAATTTTTCCTCAGTCCTTTTCAAGATGTTTATAAACGAAACTAGCATTTCAGCTAAATCCATAAATGGCTCCATTTTCTCCGATGACATCAGTGAACCAAGCCTTGAGTTTCTGGGAGAAAAAATGCAATTTCTCCTCATTCTTCTATGATTTACAGATCTGAATCCTTGATGGAGAACTCACTGAGTATAAGAGTGCTTGAAGCTATGTGGAATAAGTAAAAGTATATGAAACTAGACCAGTAAATCCAGAGAGAGAAAATCCCTCTGTGCAAAGTTTTCTCTAGGGGACTGGAGAGATGGTTCAGAGGTTAAGAGCCCTGACTGCTCTTCTAGAGTTTCTGAGTTCAATTCCCAGCAACCACATGGTGACTTACAACCATCTGTAATGGGATCTGGTACCCTTTTTTTGGTGGGTCTAAAGATAGCTACTCATCATATATATATAATAAATAAATAAGTAAATAAAATCTTTTTTTAAATTTTTTTATTCGATATAATTTATTTACATTTCAAGTGATTTCCCCTTTTCTAGCCCCCCCCCCCACTCTCCGAAAGTCCCATAAGCCCCCTTCTCTTTCCCTGTCCTCCCTCCCACCCCTTCCCAGTTCCCCGTTCTGGTTTTGCCGAATACTGTTTCACTGAGTCTTTCCAGAACCAGGGACCACTCCTCCTTTCTTCTTGTATCTCATTTGATGTGTGGATTATGTTTTGGGTATTCCAGTTTTCTAGGTTAATAACCACTTATTAGTGAGTGCATACCATGATTCACCTTTTGAGTCTGGGTTACCTCACTTAGTATGATGTTCTCTAGCTCCATCCATTTGCCTAAGAATTTCATGAATTCATTGTTTCTAATGGCTGAATAGTACTCCATTGTGTAGATATACCACATTTTTTGCATCCACTCTTCTGTTGAGGGATACCTGGGTTCTTTCCAGCATCTGGCAATTATAAATAGGGCTGCTATGAACATAGTAGAACATGTATTCTTATTACATGGTGGGGAATCCTCTGGGTATATGCCCAGGAGTGCTATAGCAGGATCTTCTGGAAGTGAGGTGCCCAGTTTTCGGAGGAACCGCCAGACTGATTTCCAGAGTGGTTGTACCAATTTGCAACCCCACCAGCAGTGGAGGAGTGTTCCTCTTTCACCACACCCTCTCCAACACCTGCTGTCTCCTGAATTTTTAATCTTAGCCATTCTGACTGGTGTAAGATGAAATCTTAGGGTTGTTTTGATTTGCATTTCCCTAATGACTAATGAAGTTGAGCATTTTTTAAGATGCTTCTCCGCCATCCGAAGTTCTTCAGGTGAGAATTCTTTGTTTAACTCTGTACCCCATTTTTAATAGGGTTGTTCGGTTTTCTGGAGTCTAACTTCTTGAGTTCTTTATATATATTGGATATTAGCCCTCTATCTGATGTAGGGTTGGTGAAGATCTTTTCCCAATTTGTTGGTTGCCGATCTGTCCTCTTGATGGTGTCCTTTGCCTTACAGAAACTCTGTAACCTTATGAGGTCCCAATTGTCAATTCTTGCTCTTAGAGCATACGCTATTGGTGTTCTGTTCAGAAACTTTCTCCCTGTACCGATGTCCTCAAGGGTCTTCCCCAGTTTCTTTTCTATTAGCTTCAGAGTGTCTGGCTTTATGTGGAGGTCCTTGATCCATTTGGATTTGAGCTTAGTACAAGGAGACAAGGATGGATCAATTCGCATTCTTCTGCATGCTGACCTCCAGTTGAACCAGCACCATTTGTTGAAAAGGCTATCTTTTTTCCATTGGATGTTTTCAGCCTCTTTGTCGAGGATCAAGTGGCCATAGGTGTGTGGGTTCATTTCTGGATCTTCAATCCTGTTCCATTGATTCTCCTGCCTGTCACTGTACCAATACCATGCAGTTTTTAACACTATTGCCCTGTAGTATTGCTTGAGGTCAGGGATACTGATTCCCCCAGATTTTCTTTTGTTGCTGAGAATAGTTTTAGCTATCCTGGGTTTTTTGTTGTTCCAGATGAATTTGATAATTGCTCTTTCTAACTCTGTGAAGAATTGAGTTGGGATTTTGATGGGTATTGCATTGAATCTGTATATTGCTTTTGGCAAAATGGCCATTTTAACTGTATTGATTCTACCGATCCATGAGCATGGGAGGTTTTCCCATTTTTTGAGGTCTTCTTCCATTTCCTTCTTCAGAGTCTTGAAGTTCTTGTCATACAGATCTTTCACATGTTTGGTAAGAGTCACCCCAAGATACTTTATACTGTTTGTGGCTATTGTGAAGGGGGTCATTTCCCTAATTTCTTTCTCAGCCTGCTTATCCTTTGAGTATAGGAAGGCCACTGATTTGCTTGAGTTGATTTTATAACCTGCCACTTTGCTGAAGTTGTTTATCAGCTGTAGGAGCTCTCTAGTGGAGTTTTTTGGGTCACTTAGGTAGACTATCATGTCATCTGCAAATAATGATAGTTTGACTTCCTCCTTTCCAATTTGTATCCCTTTGACCTCCTTATGTTGTCGAATTGCCCGAGCTAGTACCTCAAGTACAATATTGAAAAGATAAGGAGAAAGGGGGCAGCCTTGTCTGGTCCCTGATTTCAGTGGGATTGCTTCAAGTTTCTCTCCATTTAGTTTGATGCTGGCTACCGGTTTGCTGTATATTGCTTTTACTATGTTTAGGTATGGGCCTTGAATTCCTGTTCTCTCCAAGACTTTATAAAATCTTTTTTTTAAAAAAGTTTTCTCTAGCAAAAAAGCCACCATAAAGTGCCTAAGAATCCAGGTCACTCCAGTGCTGTTGGAAGTGACCCTGCCCTGTGTCTTGTAGCACTCTGCTTTGTAAAGGTTAAAACCTCTCATAATTGGCTTATACTACAAAGAAGATTATATGGGATCACTCTTGATGCTATTTTGGACTCAAATGGTGAGCACTGAAATAATTGATTTTTTCTTTTTTACCAAGTATCATTATTCGTATACTTAATTTTTTTTTTTTGCAGACAGAAAATGTCACAGAAACAAAATTGTGCTTAAGGATCATTCACTCAATTGCACACATGGTTGGAAAGACGTTGGGGACACTGGGATGCCAGCCCTGTGTGCTGCACCATCAGTTGAATGGGCAGATCTGCGTTCTGACATGTTATAACATCAAAAGTTGAGCCTCCTTTAGCAAGCCACCTAATGTCTTTAAAACTTAAGGTAGCCTGCTGGGATGGGGAGTTCTGAAAGCAGCTCTCAGAAGGCAAATCATGTCTAGGGCAGGGGGGCAATCCTGTGAGCAGGGTGAGGAGCCAAACAGTATGGAAGTGTGAGATGAACATAAAACCAGTGCAGCGAACCATCATAACATCTGCGTGGGGGGGCTGAGATAAGCTTTGTTTTTTGATAACAAAGCCGGTTGCCTGCGCGTGGCGTGACGCTGGATTTTATCTGGGTGGGTATTCGGTTGGTTCGTGTTGGGTACTATAGCAGCAGGGATAGAATGAAGTACTATTCCCGCTCCGTGTCATGTCCTAGCGAGCAGAGCTTCCATGCACTATGCCAGGATAACAACTCTGGCATTCTTTCTGAAAGCTGACCAATTCATCAGCAGAGATGGAAGGACCTTCTTCAAACTGTTGCGTCTTTTTTTTTTTTTTAAATGGAAAGTTACTTGTGTTTTATACTAAACTGATTTTCTTAAAAGCAGGGTTAACAGCTAACATTAGAGGCACTTCTGCCAAAGATGGTTTTAGTTTCTCTCCTAATGGACACCAGGATGGAGGTGATTTCTGCATTTTGAAGAAATTACATATTCCACAAATGCACAGGGCCATTTTACATATCATTTCTCAGTATGGACACAGAAATCTTGAGAACACTTCTATCTAACACGTAAACACCCATATATGTTCTTGAAGTAATTTTTTAGGAAAATTTGGTTCCTGGTTATTATTTATCTTATGTTTCTTTTTGTTTTTCAAGACAGGGATTCATATAGCCTAGAGTAAAATGGATTTTAATAAACTCTATCAATTATTAATATGACCTGGTCAATGTGCCACCCCATAATCGAGTCACAATCCTATGGATATATTTAGCTTTGCACAGTTACTGGAGGATGTCCCCTAACCTAACTTTCTGATGACCAAACTGGCTACTTGCCCAACTCTGCTCCCCGAATACTTGCTGTTCGAGTCTTTCCAGTTATTTCTGTTACAGCAGTCTGTTCTGGGGAGCATTTCATGCTGCTGGTCCATCGTACATGGAATTCACTAGTACTGAGTGGGACAGCCAGATCTTGGGGTACAGCATTTAGTATTTGAATACGTAGCAGCACCGGACCAATCCCAACACCCGAGACTGGCTTTCGGTTCCCTGGATAGCCTAGGATAACCTTGAACTTATTCTGATTCTTATGCTTCTGCTTCTAGAGTACTGGGATTACGCTTCACCACACTTGACTTAATTTTATTAACCATTTTTAAAATGCATGCACATTTCATATGTGATGTTTTTGCATATATACCAATATACAAATGTGTGTGTGTGTGTGTGTGTGTGTGTGTGTGTGTGTGTGTACATTTTGCTTTTCTATGTATTTATTGATACATACATACGGCTCTTGGTCAATCTGCTGGGTCTGTGGTAGGGTAACTTCCGTGCCCCTTGACTCTGCAGCATGAAACCCAGAGATGTAACCCTTTGAGTTCTGTCCTCGAAGGATCTCCCACACTGATTCCCTCCCCTGTGGCTTCAGGCTTTCCAGCGGCAGGTCCACGAGAGCCTGACCCAGCTAGAGCTTATCAACAAACAGTACCGGCGCCTGGCCCGGGAGAATCGCACCGACTCTGCCTGCAGCCTCAGGCAGATGGTCCACGGAGGCAACCAGAGATGGGACGACCTTCAGAAGCGCGTCACCTCCATCTTGCGCAGGCTCAAGGTTCTCATAAATGAGGGACTAGAGGATAAGCCCTGACTACGGAGAGGTGTTCTGGGGTGGAAGGTAGAAGGGCAGGAGGGAGGGGAGGGTATGGAGGGAAAGTGATATGAGGAGTTTAGGATGCTCCATGCTTGTGAGGAATTGACTTCCTGGAAGGTTGGAACCATGTCAGTGTGTGACTGCGGACATTTTGATGCCTGATCCCCTCCTCTTCCTTCCAGCATTTCATTAGCCAGCGTGAGGAGTTCGAGACTGCTCGGGACAGCGTTCTTGTCTGGCTCACAGAGATGGATCTGCAGCTCACCAACATCGAACATTTTTCTGAATGTGACGTTCAAGCTAAGATAAAGCAGCTCAAGGTAACGAGCCAGTTAGTCTGCAAATTGTCCGTGTGGAAGAGCGCTGACAAGGAAAGGGTTTGCAGATCCTTTTCTGTAGAGTTGAGTCGAGGAGCCATTGAAAATGTAGTTCTTTGTGAACAGGAAAATAACCAGACGATATTAAACATATGGAATTTGGGGAGGTTTTTTGTTTTGTTTTTAATTTTTGAGACAGTATCTCTCTGTGTAGCCCTGGCCGTCCTGGAACTTACTCTGTAGATCAGGCTGGCCTTGAATTCAGAGATCTTCCTGCCTCTGCCTCCCAAGTGCTGGGATTAAAGGTGTGAGCTGCTATGCCTGGCAATGTTGAAATCTTTTAAAAATTGCTCTAATCCACCATTAACATAAATACTTTAAAAATATCCACTTGGTTGTCAGTGTTAGGGATTTTTGATGTTGTTGTTTAACATATTAATTATTTCCAAGATCTTCAGAGAATTTAGGTGGTTCCAGTTCCCAGAAAATATAAAAGCGCAACTTTCATTTGCTTTCATTTTTAAAAATTATTTTCATTTATTGTATGTGTGAGCAGGGGCCAGGGAAGTCCACGGGCCGCTGTGTTCACGCGGGGGTGGGGGTTGGGGGGGTCAGAGGCCAGTTTACCTTAGGTTCTCTCCTCCCATTGCATGGTTTCCAGGCACTGAGTTCCTGTCTGTCCTCTCCCTTGGGGGCAAGCACCTGTACCCGTTGAACCATTTTGCTAGCTTACAATGCTCTGTTCTCATTTGGGGATTTCATTCCACATAGTCTACGCTTTTGGAGGCTAAGTTAATATTAAATGCATGCTTTTAATCAGCCACTCCATAATTCAGACACCATGCTAGCTAGAGACCTGCAGAGCAGAGATGTGCAATAAAAGGGGAGCGGTGCATTAAAGAGATGTGCATTAAAAAGGGAGCATGTTCCAGACAGTTCCTGATGTCTTGTCCTGCTTCAAGCTAAAGCAAAACAAAACAAGCAAAAATAGATAGTAAGATGCTACACTTCTGTCATCCCAGCACTTGGGACAGAGAGGCAGGAGGATGGGAGTTCGAGATTATATCTGTCTATAAATCAAGTTTGAGATTGCCCTGTGCTACATGAGACCCTGTCTCAAAAACACAATAAATGTGCTTCTTTGCTTATTCATGTGCTTGTGCTGAGAATCGAACCCAGGATATCATACATGCTAAGTATAAATTATACCACTAAATCACCTTCCATACTACTCCACTGTTGTAGGTTTTTCTTTTTAAATTTGGTTGTTTGTTTGCTTGTTTCTTTTTTAGGAATAGTTATGATGCCTGTGGTGGTTTGGATAAGCTTGGCCCCCATAGGCTCACATATTTGAATACTTCACCAAGAAGCAAAACTGTTTGAAAGGACTAGAAGGATTAGGAGGTGTGACCTTGTTGGAGAAAATGTGTCACTGTGGGTGGGCTTTGAGCTCTCTGAAGCCTACACCAGAGGAAGGCCCTCTCTCTTAACCTGCAGATCAGAGATAGAGCTCTTAGTTACTGCTCCAGCCCCGTGTGTGTGTGAACCATGCTCCTAGCCATAATGAAAATTGACTACGCTTAAAACTGTAAACAAGGCCCCAGTTAAATGCTTTATTTTTATAAGAATTACCTTGGTCATGGTCTCTCTCCACAGGACCAGAGTATTACTTAAAACAATGTCCAAAACTTTGGGTTTTGTGATGAAACAAAAGAAATTATCCTTAATAGTACCTTATTAAGTTGAAATAAATTGCAAAATCTCTAATGTTCTGCCCAATGCTTTGCCCTGCTCCTCCCCGACTCAACATACCACAAGCAAATCAGTATTTGAACACTTCACCAACTGGTATTTGAAACGTTTCCTTTTAGATTCTGGAAGAATCTTGAAGGCATTACTACCTCCATTGTCCTTAGTCTTTCTCCTCAGTGCACAATTTAAACTCTTCTAGGCTTATTCTTAGACTAAATGAGCATCCACCCCTTCAAAACTTGTCCCAGGGATATCTGTCTTTGAAATCATATAGACTCTAATAGAATAATCTTTCCCTTTATGCTTTGATACTTATGTCCCCAAACAGCCAAAGAATCATGAGAATCTATGAGCCCCCCTTGGTGTATGTGTGACATAGGATATATATTATGTGGAATAAAGGAATATGCTCATATCACACCATCATTTTTGCCAGGAGTCATCAGCACTATTAACACCATGATGGTTGTCAATATTTCTCTTATTCTCTGCCCGCACTGTGGTAGTGCATTTTTATTACCAAAGGTTCTTTTCTGGTAATATCTGACTCCCATTCTGTCTTAATGTGATATTTTACTGTAGAAAAATAACTGCTCCATCTTTTTTTTTCTCTTTTTTTTTATTCGATATATTTTTTATTTACATTTCAAATGATTTCCCCTTTTCTAGCCCCCCACTCCCCGAAAGTCCCGTAAGCCCCCTTCTCTCCCCCTGTCCTCCCACCCACCCCTTCCCACTTCCCCGTTCTGGTTTTGCCGAACGCTGCTTCACTGAGTTTTTCCAGAACAAGGGGCCACTCCTGTTTCTTCTTGTACCTCATTTGATGTGTGGATTATGTTTTGGGTATTCCAGATTTCTAGGTTAATATCCACTTATTAGTGAGTGCATACCATGATTCACCTTTTGAGTCTGGGTTACCTCACTTAGTATGATGTTCTCTAGCTCCATCCATTTGCCTAAGAATTTCATGAATTCATTGTTTCTAATGGCTGAATAGTGCTCCATTGTGTAGATATACCACATTTTTTGCATCCACTCTTCTGTTGAGGGATACCTGGGTTCTTTCCAGCTTCTGGCAATTATAAATAGGGCTGCTATGAACATAGTAGAGCATGTATCCTTATTACATGGTGGGGAATCCTCTGGGTATATGCCCAGGAGTGGTATAGCAGGATCTTCTGGAAGTGAGGTGCCCAGTTTTCAGAGGAACTGCCAGACTGATTTCCAGAGTGGTTGTACCAATTTGCAACCCCACCAGCAGTGGAGGAGTGTTCCTCTTTCTCCACACCCTCTCCAACACCTGCTGTCTCCTGAATTTTTAATCTTAGCCATTCTGACTGGTGTAAGGTGAAATCTCAGGGTTGTTTTGATTTGCATTTCCCTAATGACTAATGAAGTTGAGCATTTTTTAAGATGCTTCTCCGACATCCGAAGTTCTTCAGGTGAGAATTCTTTGTTTAACTCTGTACCCCATTTTTTAATAGGGTTGTTTGGTTTTCTGGAGTCTAACTTCTTGAGAACTGCTCCATCTTTGCCTTATCTTTGTACACAGAAAGTCGTATATATATCCCCTCTATATCGTCCTTATGACACTGAAAGAATTGCGTAGCTTACTACGTCGACAACGATGTCATTTTGAGCTGTGTAAAATCCGCATGGCCTTTGCACCCTCAGGCTTTCCAACAGGAGATCTCCCTGAACCACAATAAAATTGAGCAGATCATCGCCCAGGGGGAGCAGCTGATAGAGAAGAGCGAACCACTGGATGCCGCCGTCATCGAGGAGGAGCTGGATGAACTCCGACGCTACTGCCAGGAGGTCTTCGGACGCGTGGAAAGATATCACAAGAAACTCATCCGCCTGCCCGTGAGTGGCGCTTGTTTCTTTCTCGTTGAATCTAGAGAGAACTAGCTGTACGGAATTAGTGTGACAGTCATACAGAGTCTGAAGAAGACTGCCTGGCTTTGTTCCAAGTCTTGATAGCGCGATCTATATAGCCTTAGACAAGTAGCCTTACCTCCCTCGCCTCAGTTTCCCCAACTTTAAAATGGATCTATTCATAGTCTCTACCTTGTAGGGAGGGCTGTTTTGTTCATTTGCTGAGTGAGCGTGCATTCCTGTGACGACTTAGGCAGACTGCGTGGCGTCGTTCTACAGGAGAGGAGGTAGTTTTGAGAAGAAATGAGATGAAGTAAGGTGAACGATCGCTCAGCTCCTGAGATTGTTTTAAAATGAATCACTCCCTTCCATTTTTCTTTTCCACTCACCCCCACAGTTTCATCTCATCAACAGCGAATGCTGCTGTGAATCCAAACACTTGGAAATTTCCTGTGATTATAAACATGTTTTATGCCTAGCATGTAGAATCAAAAGGATAATGTGCCATTGGAGACATGCTACATGGCCCATTTATATAATTATTTTTTTTTAATTTTTTAATTTAATACTATTTAATTTCCTATAATGGTGCTACAGAATAGGTTTTTATATATTCTCACTTTACCTGTGACAAAACTGACACTGAAACAGATGAATATAATAAGGTTTTGAAAGCAATCAGGAAGTTCTTCTGGATTTGTTGATAAAGTTAACTCCATATCATCAGGACAGGCTGTCATTCATTTCCTGAAGGCCTGACCTGTTTTGGAGTAAGAAGCAGATCCTATTCTTGCAGTAACAGAGTTGTGGCTTCCCTTTTAGCTACCAGATGACCATGACCTCTCGGACCGAGAGCTAGATCTCGAGGACTCCGCAGCTCTTTCAGACCTACACTGGCAGGACCCCTCTGCAGATGGCATGCCCTCCCCACAGCCTTCTTCCAACCCCTCCCTCTCCCTTCCTCAGCCCCTCCGGAGTGAGCGGTCAGGGCGAGACACTCCAGCCAGCGTGGACTCCATCCCTCTGGAATGGGACCACGATTATGACCTCAGTAGAGACCTGGAGTCAGCATCTCGCACTCTGCCCTCAGAAGACGAAGATGGTGAGGAAGACAAGGAGTTCTACCTCAGGGGAGCTGTTGGCCTGTCAGGTAGGAGAGAACACTTCCTGTTGGGAATTCATGTGCGGGACACATCAGATATCTGGACTCATTTCCCCTGAAAGTTATAAGCACTATATGTATGCATGGACACACAGGGACGTCACAGCATGCCGGTCCCAGGTCTGGGTAGGACCTTTGTGTGAGACTAGAAGGATAATGATGAGTTGGTGAGGTAAGCATGGCAGGGGGCAGAGGAAGGAGGAGACAGAAGAGCCCTGCCAGGTGACCAACCATGGTGCTTGGGGTCATCTGAAGTTTATCAATAAAATTGTGCTGGACAACATAGACTAGGCTCAGTGGAAGATGGACAGGTGAATAAGGGACTGGCCCTGAAGCGACCAGTTCTCCATGGAGAGGAATTTGGCCCTTACCCTGAAGTGCAGAGGGTTCCACTGGAGGATTAAAGGAGAGAAGCGACCAAATGTATATTTTCAATTTATCTGTGTGTGCGCTCCATGTGTGGTGGAACAGAGGTCAGAAAAAAGAACATTCAGACGAGTGTTATTTATGAGCACAGATAATGATTTATAATCCTGAATTAGGAAAACAGCACCAGGAAGGGTTGGTAAATCATGAGAAACGAACCCCCTCCCTTACCAGATGAATAGAAAGAAGGGGAGGTGACTCTGGATCAGGCATCTAAGTGGAAGATGAAGGTAGTCCTCTGCTGAGAGGACATGTAGCAAGCGTGGATGAGAGAGGCGGGTTTTGAAGTTGTGGAGGTACAGAGACATTTGTTGCATTCATTCCCATTTTGAGATATTTACGGAGCTCCCAGAGCCTCCAGTCTAGAAAGAGATGCATGGGTCTAGGTGTATAGCTACAGATGCACACTAGGTAGGGATTCTCCTATGCATAACTAGGAACTCTGTGAGTGCACAGGGGAAATCATGCAGCTAAAGCATCCTGAGAGAAACAGGGAGAAGAACAAGCCAGCATCACATTAAGTGAGGGGCAGGGGCTGGGGGGAGACTGAGAAAAGTGGACCTTACAGAAGGTAAACAAAAGCAAGGAACAGTCAGAGGACAGAGTAGTCCAGGCTGTGTATCATGTGGCCCTCAGTGGCTAGTAAGCTGTGAAGTAGGACTGCCCTAGCCGAGGTTGATTATAGACAGAGAATGCACTTATGTGCATAGGCCACTTTTCAAGATTCAGTATAAAGATTGAACACAAACTCAGCATTTACATCAATTACGTGGGCGGTAAAACAATCCATTTGTTTATGACTATTCTAACGGTGGCTATCAAGACTTTAAATTCTCATTTATGGCTCACAGACAGATATACACAACAGTGTCCCTCTAAAAGCTATGTGCACGGAAATTCCCATTCTGTTCCAGACGTGGTGTTATTCATCTCTTAGCCTAGCACTCAAAAGGTGGAGACAGGAAGATCAAGGGTTCAGAGTAAATTCTCTGCCACTGTATTGGTTACTTTTCTGTTGCTGGGACAAAGCTCTAAGACCAAAACACAACTTAAGGGAAAAGTTTATTTTGGCTTATGTTTCCAGAGGGTAAGCATCCATCCATTGTGGCAGGAAAGGCACCTCATGGGGGTAGGAGCAAGAAACTTGCTTGTTACATTGCTACCCATACCCAGGAGGCAGAGCTTGAGAAGAGGAAGTGTAATAAGCTATAAACTCATCAAGCCCCGCCCCCAGTGACATACTTCCCCTTACAAGGCTCCGCCTCCTAAAGGTTCCGTTCCACAGCTCCCCACTAAAGCACCATGAGCCAGAAGTGGATGTTTCTCATTCAAATCACCGCAGCTACTCAGTAAGTTGGAAATTTGAAGGGCTGGCTGTGCTGTGGGAGACCTTCTCTCAAAGCTAACACGCCATCAACAGGGGATCTCTCTTGTGCTACTTAGTGTCTTTATAGGTTCCATGAGGAGCCATATTCCTCTAGACACTTGTTTTCTCGTCTATAAAATGGAAATAACACTACCTAGGATCCCTGGGAGGATAAAAGCACCTTAAGCAGTGGCTGACAGAGAAAAGAGTCAGTTAGTGTGAATTCTTAGCAGGATTCATTAGATGAAGCCTTTGGCAAGCAGACACACTCTCCCCTTTGTGCCAGTGGCTGTCAAGAACAACGACTTTCCTCCTCCCTGCACAGGCAAACTACTTTCCCACCGCAAGGGAATTGAAGTGTCCAGCATTTAGCTGTCAACTTAGACTGTGCTCTTTTTGCAGATGTAGTGATCCCTGAGAACCCCGAGGCCTATGTAAAACTCACAGAAAATGCAATCAGAAATACTTCGGGTAGGCACAAAGAGTGGGACAGAACTTCCCACATCCGCCATCTTACAACGACGCCCCGCCTCCTTCCCAGCTCAGTCTCCTTGCCTTTCACAGCTCTGGCATGCCAAGGCGCAGCCTTCTTCTCTTCATCCTGCATTAGGGGGGAAAAAGCTGCTGGCTTCTCTACACCAAGAATATGATCACCACAGCCATATCCTCAAATAGCTCCGCAGCGTGTCAAGTGGTAATCAGTCTTATTCCAGAGAGAACTTCATGCCCAGTGACAACTGAACATATAGGAGACAAAAGCCCTTGGCCAGCCTACGTGGTCTTGTCTTCCCATTGGTGGAAGCGGGTGCTGGCTTTGTCACATGGTGGTGACCCTGCCACCAGCTGGACAAATGATGTTGGGCACACCCTCTACCACAGCCTCCATGCCAGTGTGAACATGCTGCAGCAGATAACGCATTCACTTTTAATTCCAAAAGTGTTACCTCCTCAAATGAGAAATGTCCACCATGATATTGCAATCCTTAGATTGCCATTTCAGAGCACGATTTCTAAAACGAGAAGAGTTGAAAAAGAGAAGTTAGTTTTGCTCAAGATCCTGTACTAGTTTGCACTAGATCCTGTACCTCCTTAAGCACACAGAAGGTCCCAGTCAATGATCGGGATGGGTGGCAGACCATTGCTGTTTCTGAGTCAGAGTCTAGTTTATGGAAGTCTGCGGTTTCTGGAGGCCCACGCAGGTCAAAAACCAAGCTAGCTTTACAGTGACTTTCTCAATGATTTCCAGCTAGCCCTGTCTCCTAGGTAGACTTAGCAATACATTATAGAAGGCTTAATTTACTTGTTATTTTCACTCAGGCTTTGTGCTACTCAGATAATCAGTGACTCAATGCACATGCAAACACATAGCTGCAAACACATGCCACAAGTTCAAAGCTCTTAAGAGAGGGCGAGCCAGAACCTAGGCAGCAAGGAAGAACATGCCCAAAGAAGAGACAGAAGCCAGCTTTTGTGTCAGCCAGATAAGGAAGTGTTTCTCTACACATGCCTATTCTGAACTAGCATTTTCTTGGATAACTTGAATTCGTGCATCCAAGGACTTAAGTGGTGCTGATGTCTCTGAGATGCACACAGACAAATCTGAGAGTGAAGCTTTCCCTGCTAGCTAAGTGAGTATGGGAAGCGTCTGTCTCCTGGTGCTTAGGATGTGGTCGATAACTGCAGATTATCGGGAAAGCCTTCCTCTGTGGATAACTCTCTCCTGTGGCTAGAGAAGGGAGCAGGACCCTCAGAGGCTGTTCAGGATTCACTGCAGAGTGCTCTGCCAACCCAGGCTGCTGAGTCTCTTTAGGAAGCACACTCACTGGCTTGGCCCCTATAATGTCTAACCCTCTAGCAGGACAGCACTAATGCCGCTTTACAATTCCCCCGACACACACTCTTTCTGCTTTGCCATAGCTCAAATGCTTTCTGAAGCCTCTTGACTGACAAGCTGGAGATAAGTCAAATGTTGTGATCCATTAAAGACTCTTATGGTTGGTACCACAGGGGATCCCAGCTCATTGGAGTCACAGATGAGGCAACTGGACAAAGCCCCGGATGACAGCCACTTCCAGATCCAGCAAACCGCAAATATCCTCAGAAGCAAAACTCCCACAGGGCCAGACCTGGACACCAGCTACAAGGGCTACGTGAGTATTCCAGCCAGCATGCTCTTGACCTAGACCTACATTACAACTCTGGCCAAAACAGCCCACCTGTCTGTAAGCACGTGGGCTCTGTGAGGTCTTAAGTACAGAGGTGACCCTTGACCTCATAGACATGGGTATGTGAAAT
>NC_067494.1:34885884-35063384 GCF_947179515.1 Apodemus sylvaticus | reverse complement strand
TACCCATTTAACAGATGGCAGCAGAAATGATCTGTGGTGTTATTGTCCTTTCCATTGCCCTTTAAAGTTAGCCACCATACATGTCTAATGTGTTCCCTGAACCTCACGGGTGTAGAACTCCGGCTCACTGTTCTGTGCGTGCCCTACCAGGTGTGATTGACCGCTGGGAGCTCCTGCAGGCCCAGGCCATGAGCAAGGAGCTAAGGATGAAGCAGAACCTTCAGAAATGGCAGCAATTTAATTCTGACCTCAACAACATCTGGGCCTGGCTAGGAGAGACCGAGGAGGAACTGGACAGGCTCCGGCACCTGGCGCTCAGCACCGACATCGACACCATAGAGTCTCACATCAAAAAGCTCAAGGTACCTGTCCCTGCTTTCCTTCCACGGCAGCCAGAAGACCATGATCGTGTGTAACAGCTAACGTGTTTCTTTTTTCCTATCTCTCCTTGTCTCTGTATCTCTCTGTCTCTGCCTCTGTGTGTATGTGTTTGTGTGTGCACACGTTCATACATGTGTGTAGACATGTTTATGTAGGTGCAGAAGTACATATATGTGCCCATGCTTGTAGAGACCAGAGGACAATCTCACTTCTGTATTCATCATTTTGGTTGTAGAGATTTTTTGGGTTGGTTTCTCTTCTTTGAGGTGGGGTCTCTCCTTGGCTAGAATGTTTCAGTTGGCTACGTTGGTTGGCCAGTAAGCTTCAGGGATCTTCCTGCCTCTGCCTGCCTGTCTATCATAAGGATTGTAAGCACACTCTACTGTGCCCTGGCTTATTTGGTTTACGTGTGTCATAGGGATCAAACTCAGATCCTCATACTTGTGCAGTGAATCATGTACTGGTAATGCCGTCTCCCTGACTGATCCATTCATAAACTTGTCTCTAGTTCATCACTTCCTCATGGCAACAGCCAGAAAGTATCTGGGTTCATCTTCTAAGCAGTGTGACAGAAATACCTAATGTAATGAACCCTATCAGAGGCAAGAAAAGACTGATGGATTCTGAGGGGTTAGATGGTGGTTGCTTAGCTTGACCTCATGCACATGCACAGACCATCATGGCGGCAGGCATGTGTGAAGAAGGACACTGTTCACCTCATAGCACTTGGAAACAGAGCAAGAAGAAATAGCTGGGGGCACCACATATAGCCTTTGAAGGAGGCTATTTCTCCTTTAGCTCTACTAGTTAGGAACTGTCTCCTACATTTCTAGAACTTCCCCAACTGGAGATGAAGCATTCAACACATGGGACTGTTGGCGACATTTTATATTCAGATAATGTCTAACAAGAATGAATAGAATATTCTCCTCTTCTCCCAACCATCTCAAACCCAAGCTGTTTATGGAATTAGTTTGAAACATCAAAAAAATAAAAGACCATGTGATCCATCAATCTACCATGTGAACTATCACCTAACAATTTAATTAATTAGTATTTTAAGGAATGGCCAGTTAGGTTCAATAAAGGACCTGGGACCAAGTCAAATGAAACAAATCCGTTGAGTTTCTGTGGTGAAACCCTTGGCACTGGCTTCTGATTTTGCCCTGGGCCAGTGAGTGCACAGACATTGTCCCTTAATTACAGGTCTGGTTCTTAGACATCTTCCCCCATGGAGCAGTATTCCCTCGGTAGACTCTCTAGAGTCCCCTGAAGACACAGGGCTGCATTTCTTTTTAGTAGCTCTGTAGCTCCTGTGATTATTTTGTCTGGAGACCATGAAAACATGTTTCTCCTCAGAACAAAGCTTTGTGGGATAAAGAGCTCCCTTTGTGTTCCCGGGCTCTTTAGTATATGCTATTCCTTCCGTATTGATGCTCTCGTGGCTTTTCTTTTGATGATCACGTTGCTTTCCTTTGAACCTCCAGACACGGAAATGAATCTTCCTGCATTCAAAACCCCTTAGTAATTTCCAAGGGGATGCTGTCTGAGTCAGCCCTAGGACCTCCAGGACAAAGCCCATGCGAGGGATGCGATTTACAGGAGTCACATAATGAAATGCATTTTCTCTACAGTTCCCAAAGCATTGTATCTAGGTAGTACTGCATTATAAACAGGCCCTTTAAAAGAAAACACCTATTGTTGACCAGATGTCATACTTAAGCAACATGAGGCCAGGAAGTAAGATCTTGGATGTCATCCTCTGTGGCAAGCAAAAGATACCTGTCCCATACCTTTTCCTGATCCACTTTCAATGTTGACAAAGATCAGTGTTCTTCGTCAACAGATCCATGGAGTAATCAAAGCCCTTTCAGAGTACCTCTTGATATATGCTGTCTTTTTGTTGGCATCTAGAGCATCGTGTTGAGGATCTAGTGGAAATTTAAGAAAAAAAAATTAAGTTGAGTTAGGAACATGAGAGAAATAATGAGAAATTATAGGAAAATTTACCCTGTATAGTGTGATCTCCAGAATATTCATCCAGTATAGATCTTCGAATGTTTACCAGTACACAGGGTCTAACCTTCCAGAATTAAAAACTCAAATTCTTGGTACTAAGCTCTAAACTGTTGTTGCCTAGGGATTTTTTTCTTTCCTTATTTTGTACCCTTGTTTGTTTGTTCGTTCGTTTGTTTGATTTGGAGGTTTAACTAAGTTGATTAAGTCGTGAAGTAGCCAATTTTCTTTACCGTAGTGACAGTGTGGCCTTTGACACAGTCGTTGTTAATTTGTGGTCCAGTGTGCCTGCATTTCTGGCCACTGGAGCCCAGAACATCAGAACCCAAAGAGTTTCTCATTTCACTCTCACACACAGAAGTTTGAGCACTGTTGGTTTAGTGAATCAAGATTATTGCACTCGGACATGCTTTAAAAAGCAGTGTCCTCCTCCTCCTCCAAACTATAGAGCTAAGCCTATAGTTTTACTGTAGTTGACAGTTCCCGCACAGGGTTCTGTTATTCAGACTCCTACATTCATTCTACTGTCATCATGCTCTGTAAGGCTTCTCTTCCCTTGGGGAATCCTTTTCCCTTTGTAATTTCTAATTCCCATTCTGCAAAGGCCTGGTAAACATCCTGACAATGTAACAGTACATGAAAATGTAGCATCATTTTTAATGTGAACACTTGAAACATGGAGTGAGTGTGTGTGTGTGTGTGTGTACAGCTGCACAAGTGCATGAGAAGGACAGGGGACCCTTGACTGTGATTCTGATAATGCTCTCCACTCTGTCACAGGGTCCCTAACTGACCCAGATCTCAATAAGTAGGCTACACTGGCTTGGTGTCCCTGTGAGCCCCAGTAGTCTTCCAGTCTCTGCTCCCAGCTCAGGGTTAGAAGCATGCATCACCAAGGCAGATTCTTTTGTGTGGGTTTTGGGAATTGCACTCAAGTTCTGCCTTCAACAACAGAGCTTTCTCCATCTCTGAGTAAAATGTTTTCAAGGGTCTTCCGAGTGCTTTCTAACAACGTTTCTCTCACCATTCTGGCTTGATTGGTCCCTTTAGGAGCTCCAGAAAGCCGTGGACCACCGCAAAGCTGTCATCCTCTCCATCAACCTCTGCAGCTCGGAGTTCACCCAGGCCGACAGCAGGGAGAGCCAGGACCTGCAGGATCGCTTATCCCAGATGAACGGGAGGTGGGACCGAGTGTGCTCTCTGCTGGAGGACTGGAGGGGTTTGCTGCAGGATGCGCTCATGCAGTGCCAGGTGGGTAGGGCTTTGGGCAGGTGGTGACACCAGAGCAGACACTGACATTACAGTTGCTTGAAGGCTCTGGCTGCTCTTCAAAGGCAGCATTTGAACGAGGTAACTGTTCTTACCATGGGGGAAATCTATTCCTGCGAGCTGCGTTCAAGGAGTTTTGTCTAGATTAAAAACCAGTGCTCAGCAAGTGGACAGTCCTCCTTTGACCCATTCATCGATGTCACTTGCTCACGCCAAACACATTTTACCAAACACTTAGACAGGTAAGTTTTGCACAACCCAGAAAGCATGACAGATCTTTAGTCATCCATATATACCAGTATTTGCCGAGTTTCTTCTGTGTGCCAGATAAGGCTCAGAACAGTTGAGATACAGCCTAGTCTGTGCTTCTGTGAAAGAGATGATTGCAACACAATCTAAGGAGAAACTGATAGGATGGCTCAGTGGATAAGGGTGCCTGCCACCAACCTGGAATTCATGCCGTTGAAGGAAAGAACTGACAGCTAAAAGTTGTCCTCTGAACGCTACATGGGTGTCATATCATAGAAATGCACATGCACGCGCGCGCGCGCGCACACACACACACACACACACACACACACACAAATGAATAAGTAGAATATAAATGTAGGGTAAGGAGATAGTTATCCAAGGAATTAATAGGTATGGGTGGGACAGTAACAGAGAAAGGCCATCACAGGAGGGAGGGTGTACTGGCTGGTATTGACGCAGGCTGGAGTTATCACAGAGAAAGGAGCTTCAGCTGAGGAAAGGCCACCATGAGAGCCAGCTGTAAGGCATTTTCTCAATTAGTGATCAAGGGCAGAGGAAGCTCATCAGTGGGGCCATGAGCTAAGAGCTTGTCACTCCTCGGCCCCTGGGAAGGTCAGAGACTGAGGCCCTAACTGAGCTCTCCCCAAGCGGGGAGGTGAGTTCCCAGAGAGCCGGGCTCCACCTGTGGGCAGACTGGGCAGGAGAAGCCCCGAGTGGGCGGATACCTCCCTTGCTGGAGCTTGGAACAGACTCACGGCCAGCAGTGTGAGTTCAGTGGCTGAGGTGAGGCACCTCTGGGGCCTCATCACCCAACTTGCTTCTTGGTTGTGATGTTTTGTGCAGGAATAGAAACCCTGAGTAAGACAGAGGGCAAAGGATCCTGTGGACATCTGACTGATGCTGGAAGGTTGTTGTTATGAAGGAGTTCAGCATTGGGAGGTCCAGGAAGTATGCACAGGTGTTGTCTCTTACGAGCAGGCAAGAAGGTTGTATGGCTAGGTTATGGCCAGCAAGGCAGGAAGTGATCAGAAGGTCAAAGGCCAGGTCACACAGGACATCTAGGCTCTGCCAGCCTTGAACTGTATGCAGCAGGATAGGGCAGGATGGGAAGCCCCTGGGAAGTGGGTGTCCCTGCTCCTGTGTCCCTGCCGTGTCTACTGAAGGCAGTGTCTTGTATACAGGGACTCATCAATAACAATGTCAAGTAAGGATATAAGAAGATGCATAAAGGGGCTATAGGATTGAGTGTCTTAAAAAAAATGGAAAAATTTGAGCACAGAGAGGAGAGTTGTTTCCTTTCAGACTATCTACTAGCACCACTAGGTTTTGTTATGTTTCTCAGAAATCAAGTGTTTTAATGTCAGTGTGCTTTCTGCCTGAACGTTCCCACAAGGATAAGTTAGAAGCTTTAGGTAAACAGATAAAACCATGCGGTGTAAGTTACAACAGGGCTGCCAAGGTAAGAGACCAGAGCCACGATACCTCCTACAACAAGCAGGGCCTTCCTCTTGACCCCAGAGAGGGATCATGTGCTGGTCATTTTGGTGCTGTGTGTTCACTGAGGATAGCCATAGTTGAAGAATTGAAGCAGGGTAGTGATCTCTGTGAGTTCAAGGCCTGCCCGATCTACAAAAGTGAGTTCCAGGGCAGCCAGGAACTTATGCTATTACTCGGAGAAACCCTGTCTTGAAAAAGCAGGGAAGGGAAGGGGAAGGGGAAGAAGGGGAAAGGAAAGGGAAGAAGTAAAAGAAAGAAATTGAAAAATATTCTAGAAAATTATTTTCTATCTGCTATTATTTTATGTTCCGTATTTTTGCTAGGAATTCCATGAGATGAGCCATGCACTGCTTCTCATGCTAGAAAACATTGACAGAAGGAAAAATGAAATTGTCCCAATTGATTCAACCCTTGACCCCGAGACGCTTCAGGACCGTCACAAGCAACTCCTGGTGAGAACTTTGGGTATTTTTTTTAAGGTACATTAAAAACAACAACAATGAAAAAAAACGAAAACAAAACAAAACAAAAAACCAAAAACCTTTGCATGGTCTTAACTTATGCTCTAAAGTCTCTGTAGGGCATGAAACAAATATGGATAAATCACACGGGACATCATGATCAGCCGCTGCTCAGTTGTACTAGTCTTGAGTGTTCTTTATCCCAGTTCCATTGTGTCTATTAAGGCAGTCGTTTTAGGGAAATATTCTTAACCCAGACATTGTTTGCTATGTATGTAGCCTCGAAGCATATGTCTCAGTTTCTTTTTCTGCTGCTGTAAAATAAAACATCAGAGGGGAAAGGTTTTTCTGACTCTTAATTTAAGGACACAGTCCATCCTAGCAGGGCAGGCCAAGCAGCAAGAGTCTGAAGCAGCTGGGCACATTTCATCCACCACCAGGAAAGAGAGAAATGAATGAATGAATGAGTGAATGAATGAGTACTGACACTCAGCTCTTGTTCACCATTTATGCAGTCTCAGGAATGGCCCCTCCCACAACCACGCCAATCCCCTACAGGACTGGCCAGAGACTTGTGCCCCAGGTGATTCTAGATTCTGTCAAGCTGACAGTTAGCAGTATATACCACAATGCACTTAGTGGCTTAATGTAAAACTGGAATCAAAGCTATTTAAATGAAAGAAGACAGTTAAGTCAACTTAAGAGGAATTAAACAGGCCAGGCGAAAGACGCACTGGCATTGGAGGCTATGAGATAACTCGCTACCTAAGCTTACAAAACCAAAAGAGATCTGTCTCGTAGATGCTTGTCCTGGCACTAAATCCACCCAAAAATTTACTGTGCAAATCCATATTCAAGGTTGTTGGGACAATATACCAGACAGCATAGCTGGGTAATTGCTGTAGGTGATAAGGAAGCAGGCTTGAGTTCTAGGAGAACCTGCTTCACCCCCCACCCCCATCTGTCTCTGTGACTTTACAATGTTATGTTAGAGCCCATTAACCTGAACAACTGAGTGAGTAGCTTTTCAGTCACTATTAGAGGGATCTTTGAAACCAATAGGAGATAATGGTCCTTTCGGATTTTTATTCAACCTTGGCCTCTAGCAAAAATTTACAAATTATCAATCACCGCAGAGCATTTAAAAAGATTTAGTTAGACCTCAGAGTACGTGTAGGTATATTTGAGTTTTGTTGTACCTAGATTTTAATGTTTGATTTTTCTGTCTAACAGATTATCTTTGATCCCATCTTCATAGGACTGTCCTTTGTCAATATCTTCATGTCCCTTATTCAATTTAAACTTCCCCATAGTTCTTACTATGAACCCATGTGTCCAATGAGAACCCTGACCTTAGAGGGATTTAGAGCTCTTTTAGAACATATTTGGTCATAACGGTTAGTGCGGAGTCCCCATGTCACATTCGATGAGCTCCAGTCCTGTTTGGAGGCTGCATGACACGGGAGGTTCAGATACAATAGCCCATGCAGGCAAGTTCCTCTAAGTACTGAAACATCTTAAGGAAATATCTCCTATTATATACACAGCAAATAAAGCAGGAGCTACTGAAGTCCCAGCTCAGAGTGGCCTCCCTACAAGACATGTCTCGCCAACTCTTGGTGAATGCCGAGGGTTCAGATTGTCTAGAAGCCAAAGAAAAAGTCCATGTGATTGGAAACCGGCTCAAACTTCTCCTGAAGGAGGTCAGCCACCATATCAAGGATCTGGAGAAGTTACTAGACATGTCAAACAGTCAGCAGGTAAGCCCTCTCAGACACTATGTGCAGCATCACATCTCCCACAGGAGCCTGAAGCACCAGATCTCCACCCGTAGTAGAAAGGCTCGGATGTACCACTTGTCAGACCCAGAGTGGCCACTCTCCCGTCACCGCTCTCTCAAGAGCTGTCTCAGAACACAAAAGCAGACTCGTAAACTTTTACAACAGGATGGTGATTTTGATTTTGTGAAATCCAAGAGACCTCTTCAGCCTGCTACCGCCGACCCTGTTGCTGTGACTACTGTGGCATTTAATTTCAACTGTTTAAGAAATGGCATGTTTTCCGATCTATAGCTGTGACAGGCCAGTGCAGTCATTGTGTGTGAGTTTCGTGTTAACCACTGTGGAGAGCATGTACTTTTCCCCTTGAATCTATCTGTTCAGACATTCGTCCAGTCACTGAAATGATCTGCTACATGTTTATTTTGGCCCATTTTTTCCCCTTCAATAAACTCTCTCATGGCCACATTGTTAGTTTTGAGACATGTACCTGTACATACAGTGGTGCTTGGTAAGACTTCAGACATTCAGTTGTGAAATCATTTCACAAACACGAAACTGTTCATTCGTCTGGAAGCATTCAAAGCACAGCCTCCCCTGAGTCAGCAGAGCAGAAACAATACCATTTTCCTGACCTCACCAAGCAGACTCCTAGACAGCTCTCACTTGCTTGGAACATAAATGCATTGGACTCTGTCCATCCGTCCGTCTGTCCC
Source organism: Apodemus sylvaticus (assembly GCF_947179515.1). Lineage (NCBI taxonomy): Eukaryota > Metazoa > Chordata > Mammalia > Rodentia > Muridae > Apodemus > Apodemus sylvaticus. The sequence continues at coordinate 35,055,014 of NC_067494.1, read as the reverse complement.
GAGTGACATGTACTTATAAAGGGGACTTCCCTCACCAAGCAACCCTCCCCCCAACCCAGTAATCACTTGACTCTGCCCCCCACTCTGCCAGGTCACAAAGAAGTAACAAAACCACAAAAATAAAACACTAGCTATGTTTTCCAGAAGAGCCAAGCTTATACCAAGAAATCCCAATAAACTGGGAGAACCAGGTTTCATTCTTGTCATCTGAATCAGCTTTGCCTGCAGATAGTCTGACTTTTATGATGGAGGTGGGGAGGGCTGAGGTTGGAACTGAGTCCCTGTGGGTACCCTGGGATGTGGAGGGGTTGAATGTGAGCCTTTTTTTTCTTGCAGGATTTGTCTTCATGGTCTTCTGCAGATGAGCTGGACACCTCAGGATCCGTGAGTCCCACGTCCGGAAGAAGTACCCCAAACAGACAGAAATCGGTAACTTAACGTTGGCTCTTTCCAATTGGTCCATGGGTGGGAAGTGTGAGATATGACAGGATTTGTGTCTACAGGGTCCACAGGCTCAAAACACGAGTCCCCAAACAGGAAATGGCAGTTACCCATGTAAATTTATGCCTCCAGCTTTGTACATTATTCTCAGCAATATAAAAGAATGATTTTATTTTTGTTTTTTTTTTTTATTTCCTTTTAATGAGCTCAACGTGTGGCTAATATGCAGGAAGTATTTTTTTTTTCTTGATCAAATGGCCATTTCTAGAAATGGTTCTCGTGTGTACCCCGGGTGGCTTCCTTCTTCAAATCACCACCAGCATGTCCACTAACAATGGTGGCTTGCTGTGCCACAAACAGTAGAGGCGAATCTTGAGCATCTGATGAGTCACTGAATTGATAGGACCGATGAAGTCGCATTGACTCTCAAGAGAAAGGGCTTCTGAGTGATGACACCCAAGGGCTTCTGGGTATTAACCCAGAAAGGGCAACTACTCAAGCCAACACCACACCCAGCCCGTGGTGGAAACTGCCTCACCAGAGCACACAGAGGATAAACCGCAAAGTTGTCCCCGTTCCCTTCTATACCTCAGCTCTCTGTGTATAGGAGCTTGTTTTTATTTTTTGTTTGTTTTTTTTTAATTTGGTCTGGCTTTATAAGTATATTCATTCCATTCCCCCTTAGAGTATAGAAGTAATAATTTCATTTGTATTTTGTCATATATACTTACGTTCTATGCTGATACATGTGTTACCCTTATTAGACTTTCGTTTGTGTTTTTACCAACATTCACTAGTTTCCTATAGATCCTAGTTTAAGAATGTGAAGGAACACTGGCTTTTCCATTCAAAATTTAGCCTTGATTTATCTCGAGGGTGTGACATGTTGAGCTTCATCTCAGTTTCCTATTGAAACTCTTACTATTGACTCTGTGCCCTCTTAAGTTTCAAGAAGGCGAAAACCTATGTGAATTATTTCTGAAGTATGCAGAATGATGAAGTGAACTTCATGTTTAGCACAGAGTATCTCATAACACAGAGTCGTCTGTGCTTTAGCCAGGAGTGTCAGAGCCTGTGCCCACTGTGTGTGGACACCACAATCATACCTCCTGTTGAGTTCATGGCTGATACTGTAAATATGACTCTAATCCACCCCATTCACTGACGAAAAGCCAGTTTCCTCGGTCTATGGGTACCAATCATTGCGTTTGATTTGTTTGCCCTTTGCTGCCTTCTTAGTTGTTTTCATTGGTTAGCTTGTCTTTATTTGCCTGGACTGAACATTCTTCTTTCTTTACCCCCTGTTCATTGCAAACAGACACGAGGCAAATGTAGTCTCTCCCAGCCTGGACCCTCTGTCAGCAGCCCAAAGAGCAGGTACCTTCTTCTCCTGGTTTCCACCTGTTCTAGAACCCCCAAGAGGATGATAAAATTTGCCCATGAGTTAGGGAAGCCTCTAATCTGGAATGTCCCCAGGGCAGGGCGGTTAGTGGAGATATTTCCTGGTAAATTGGAAGAGAACTCTATCCATAGAGAACAGGTAAATCTTATAGCAGAATTTGTCTTCCATCAAAATGTTGTTTCCCTGTATTTACCCCACCTGGTCTTGTGGATCAAAACATACTCTGTGTGTCCATGAATGTGCGGTTCAATTAGTGGCACAACTGCCGATCACTCGTTCATAGCAGATTTTATCATCCTCTTCCCTTCTCGATTTTACAAGAAGGCAGGTAACTGATCAGTTATTTATTTCACCCCTCACAGGACCCACAAATCTGCATAAAATATACTAACATCCCCAAGCTTTCCATTTTTTATTTTTTATTATTTTACCTTCCCGTTTTATCCAGATTGTGGGTTTTAGATTTTCAAAATGGCCAAGCCGAATTTGGTGTCCTTCATTGCGAAGCACTTTTCTAGCCTCTTCTGCTTGCCCTAACACTCATCTTCCTCATACTTGGGCCCCTCCTTCACTCTGAATCCAGAGTCAACCCTTGCCCTGCTCAGTCACCCCTGCACTCCACTGATGCTGCCCCTCACACTTGCCTCTCAGGGAGGGGCCTCCTGGTCCCCCGTAGTTAGCAATGCTTCGCTTCGCCTTTTCTGTTGTTGGTGTGGTGTCTGTGTGCTTCTGACCTGCCACCACTCAGCTTGTGTTCCCCCAGAAATTTTTCTTCTTTTTTTTTCTTTCTGTTTTTTTTTTTCTTCTTCTTCCTTTTTTCTTTTGGTGAGTTGAAAATACTTTTCTCCTAGCCGAGTTTTCAGTCATAGTTTCAGCCAGTTCCCTATAAAAAATATCTGCCCCTTTGGAAACACCACTGAGAAGAAATATAAATGGAGATGAGAGAATACATAGCTGAAATCTGCCCCTCGATGATAGTTTTGGTTTTGTCAGCCACACAATGCTGGGCTGGCTATTTTATGTGTAATCCCTGCTCAGCTGAAGTAACTGAGCATATTTTTGTGTGCTTTCTTGTTTCAAGCCCCCTTTTGCTGTAATCCCTCCTCCTGCTTTTATTTTTGTATTTGGTTGTTTGGTTGGTTGCTTGGTTTGAAAACAAGGGTCTGGTTTTTTTTGTCAACAATCCGTAATAAAATAGCAATAATAAAATATAGAATAAAGCTCCCTGGCACCTAGGCAGAGAAGGATGGTCATCCGTAGGTGGTCTTGTGCCCTCTTAGCCATCCACCTACAAGGAAAAGCAATCACATCCTGTCAGTAGCATTGTATTATATAATTCCCTCTCTCCCACAAATTAATGGTGGATGTGCCATGACCAGAACTGAAGACATCCGATAGCCGTCCTTTGAGAAAACCACAGACCCAGTCCTCTGATTGACAAAGGGGATGTTACCTGATAAGGGAGGAAGCATTGCGTTGGCTCATAAACACCAACTCTATGGGCTTCCCTAATTAGTTTAGGCTGCCACCTAGGCCTTCTGCATGTCTAAGGGCTTGTCTCTTAGGGCACCAGTTGCTCTCCTGTGCCTAACAGGGCTTTTGTCAATGGGCTCAGCACATTCTCACCGCGTTATCCACAAAGCTCCTTATCGGCTCTATTCTGCCCAGCAGGCATCGCTAATTAACACTTGTCTAAAAATTCACCAGTGCTCACTTGGGTTACTTGGGAGGGAATTGATTACAAAGAAGCTTCACCTGGGGTGACATGCTCCATCACACAGCTTGGCAAACAGGCTGTGGTTGAATATTCTGGGGCTTCTTCACGCCATGGAGCCTTGGATGGGGTGCACTGAACCCTGTCAATGGGCACGGGGGGGGGGGGGGGGTTCATTCACTTAAAGCCTAGGTGGCTGTCCATCCTTGGCACAGAAACTGGCCTTGTGTTTGATCTTGTACTGTTCCAACAAATCCGGAAGGTTACTGGAGAAGCACGGGCTTTAGAGACAGATGCTGTCTTCTGAAAACAAGAAGGAGCTAATTTGGGAAGGTATTGGTTTAAAGGGAGACATTGTGTTTTGTTGTGGTTTCAACTCAATGGTATCAGCATCCTCACCTCTTACATTATTTCACTTGAAATTTAAGTTGGCAATTCACGTCCTCACTGAGAATTACAATAGTTTAATTGGATGGAAGCCAGTTACTCAGTCTTTTTAGGCCCCAAACCTACAAAATCAATATATGATGATTTCTTCCATTAAGAGATTTGCAATGTATGAGAGTTCAGAGATTCCTAGAATCAATTACAAGGAACTTCCAAAGAACTTGCTAAGATGATAAGAAACCAAAAATACAAAACAAACCTCGGCCTGCGTTTATACTGCCCCATAATAATCATGGGTTTTATCTGAGGGTAGGTTAAGCACATGGAAGTGTGCCTTCAGCACAGTGCTGTTTGTGGTCCCAGCATCTGACTTAAGATTTTGTAACTCTGTCACCAAAAGTCTTCCATACAGATATGCATGGATGAGCAACAGTCTAAAAAACTGGGAAGGTGATGTGCTAGTTTTCAGCAAAATAGTAGACTGTGATTCTCTTCGCCCTGTGTGGGATAAAGGATGACTTCACTCTACAGCTGGGAACACAGGGAGGCAGAACTTTTCTGGATGCTTTTAGTTTCTGGCCTCTTCACACAGAGAATTAAGGAAGAACAGGAACCTAAGGACTGGCTGAGGTCCTGGTAGGAGGCACAAGAAAGGGGTGTCCTTTCAAATCAGTTCAAGGTAGTCAAATATATTTAAGCAAGCCAGCAGGGGGTTTCTTTTGCTTGTTCACTAAAGGACTGTTCCTACAAGTGCTGCTCAGTTAACGATGAAATTTGTTTTGCAATTCCTTCCATTGGACTCAGCACACATCTAGGAGCTACTGGATTTTGAAGATTATAGATGGACAGCTAGAAATTTCTGCATATGGAATTTATTTATCATGTTTAACAAGTGTCAAAAAAAACTGAAAATACTTTCCCCCCTGAGCTTTGTAAGATGTATGCATGTAATTAACTCACTATAGCTTCCTTGGTCCTGTAGAATTTGCAAAATGAGTTACCTACTGTATGCAGATTCTCAGGCCTCAGGGTTCTCTTTGTTACTCGAACTTTCTTTTGTAGCATTTGGTTTTAGACCCTGCTCCATTCCTTCCCATCCTCCCTCCTCCATGAGTATGTGTTCTAGACAAGGGACAGTCATTTATCCACCAATTTGAAAGAAATAGAAGAGAAAGATGGGATCTATATTTACTTGGAGAGAATGAGCACATTACTTAAAATATCCATATTGATTAAGTTCTTTGGGTAGAGTCACACAGTTAAGTGTTCCCATACAACTGCAGTCTACACTTTCACCATATCTACAAAATCCATTGACGAATGACCACGAGCAAGTCCACTTATCACCATTTCCCTGTCTTCTGTTGAATTTCCCAGAACTCCTAAAAATTGAATGATCTTAGGTCAATAAGTTAATATTAAAATAAGCACTCTTTCACTCTGGAATGATTAACCTATTGGCTGGCGCTAAAATCTCTAAGACAGAGTCACCCTGAGAATTCTTGTCGTTACTCCAGGTTGGGTGAACATGTGTCTCAGTTGGTAGACTGGGCATTTAGTCGACTGCACTGATTGCCACTAAGTACTGTGTGTTCTCTTTGTCCCTGCCTCCTCAGCCCATTAGTTCTTACAAGTTGGCATTCAACAGTAGAAGTCAGGTGGCAGTTACATTTTACTAAAGAATGCTCTGATGTTGTTAAATGTGCCATGTCCTTCAAAGGAGTCTGTCACATGTGAGCCCATGCTCTCCAAATGATGACCTTTCTAGTTCTTGTTAGGAATGAACTAGTCATGACAGAGCCTCTGTTTTGATTCTGGCCTTGAACCTCACAGAAGCTAATCATTGACAAAGAGAAGCTATCCAGCTTCGTTTGATTGAATTCTCAATTGTTTTGTGCACCATTTCCCATCCCTAAAGTGTCTACATATCTCCTGATGGAGGTGGTCTGGAGAAATGGAGCTTCTGCTGCTGCTATTGCACGGTCATTTATCCAGGGCCAATGCTCTTTGCCAGGGACTATTTTCACATCAACATGTACTGAAAGATCACACCAAAGAAAGACCTAATAGGGAGTCTGCCCTTCCCTTTTATCTCATGTTTCTCAGGATACTTTAAAGCAAACTATTAAATAAGTCATCAAAGAAAAAACGGCTTTGGTACTTAATATGTTAAGCCATCCATCTTCTTTGAAAATAAAAACAGGAAGAAGCCAGAGGATCTTGAAACTTCCTGAAAACATAGTTCCGTGACAGTGATAGAATGACATGTGACAAATGCCTTTATGACTAGAAACGTTGATTTTAAACACAAGGAAAGTAGGGAAGATCTTGATAGATTTATTTCTAATGTGTCATTTGGCTACTGTTAGAGTCAGAGTCATGGCTCTAGGAAGCTAGCTCAGTCATGTTTGCAGCATAAGCATGAGGCTGTGAATTCAGACACTCAGCATCCAAGTAAAACATGTCTGGAATGCTGGTGCTGAGGAGGCAGAGGAGCCCTGTACTTTATTGGTTTGTTGGTCAGCTAGTCTTGCTTGAGTATGTGAGCTTAGGTTCAGTGAGAGACCCTGTCTCACAAAATAGGAAGTATAGCAATAGAAGAAGACCTCTGACATCAACATTTGGTCCCACAACCACTCATACATACACAAAAAAATGTTCTCTCTCTCTCTCTCTCATCCTTAGAGAGAGCCCAAATTGTGATCATTGAAGTCTCAGGCTGTTTCCTTCACTGGACTCCTTGCTAGTGATCTAAACACAAGCCTTCATTCTGAGAGCCTCCTCGCCATCATCCGGAAGATGAAGCTAGAACAAACACGCCACGCCTCAGGTGTCAGTTGTGAGGAGTAAATGAGGAATACCCAAGCTTTGCCTAGCGTTTTTCAGAATAAATGTTCATTCTCCTTAGATACTTAGCTATGACGTGAAGAGAAGAGCCTCATATACCACCCGATCGAAGCAGGAATATTTTATAGCTGGGTAGCTTAGGAAGTTCCTATTCCACCCCCTCTTCCCTTAGTAAGGCGTGTCATATTTATTTTGCACTTTACTGTTTTTCTGCTCTCCAGCTAGTTAGGAATAACTCACTAGGTTTGGCATCAAGGAATTTAGATCCCATTAGATGATGAGGCAACTCTTTTGGTCTCTCAGTTGGGCCCTGTTTATATCGACAAATCAGTAGAACTCTAAAGCCATCAAACATGGAGTTGAAAAACTAGAAGCTCTCTGGCCTCATTAGAAGAGCTTGTCACACAAAGGCAAGCCGAGTTGGTCAGGGTTGCACTGCCTTTCGTGAGGGGTTTCACGGAGAAGTGAGGTTTAGGGTGGTGATTTTTCTCCCTCCATTATACTCCAAAACCATATTAGAGACACAGGGCAGTATGAACTGCTTAGAACTTTAACACTGGCCTCTCTCCTAGCTTCCTTTTACAGTTTAATAACAGATTTAAGTAGCTCCTCTGTTCCCTCTAAGAAGAGTATACCTGTATTTTTATTGTAACATTTATTTTCTCAGGCACCACCCCTCCTCCTCCACTAATCTCAGGGTAATCCATCTTCAGAAATGAACAGCCAACTGGGAAGCTGCAAACATCCTATCTTCTTAGAATCTAAACCTGCAGAGTTATCAACATAGATTTTGTATCTCTCCTTATAGCAAAGGCACTCAATGTCCTTATGTTTAATTATACACAACTCTTAAGAGAATTCAGACTAGGGCCTTGGGAATACATCTTCTTGGTTTATCTAGTATTTTTTTGTTCACAGGATCCTGTTAGATATTTGTGTCCATAAAATAGCTGTTGTAAAAACTCAAAAACACAAAACAAAACATTCTTAACCATTTTCACAAGTAACCCAACAGAGCATTAATGACTCCTCCGAAAGGAAGATGGCCACACCAACTTAAAACAAACCTGCTTCCACATTCAGGGCTTCAGCCACTGTTTCCTATGAATGCCCCAAGCCCTGTGCTTTCCCTAAATAGACTCAAAGCAAAATAGGACAATTTGGCACTTTGAATCTAGAAGGAGCTTCAAGGTGACAATCTTTCCTCTCTGGGAAAATACTGGAGGTTACTCAAAGTCACTGTGTTAGTGATAGACTAGAATCTGTGCTTCATCAGCTGTGTTTTGGAGACAGACTTCACTACTGTTCTCTGAGCCATTTTGAAATTATGCTATTCTGTTAAAACATTATTCTGGACAAAATTACTTAAGATACTTAATACCAATGACCATTAAGTTCTTCAGGCAGAGTTACACAGTTAAGATTTTCCCATGCAAATGCTGTCTACACTGGCACCCACATCTATCCAAAAGCCAGTGAAGAATGACCATAAACAAGTCCACTTATCAAAGTTGTTCTGCCATCTGTTGAATTTCCCAGCATTCTCTAAACTTGTATGATCTTTCTTGGGTCAGTAAGTTTATATTAAGTGTAGCAGATGTTGGTGTGGTACAAGAGGAAACTAGGGCATAGTCTGAGATGAAGTAGCTTCCTGGCCCTGAGCAGTGTGACTGAGGGCATTCTTACCCTTACACTACATAGATTTGATCTTACTCGGGGTACTTGGAAGTGACACACTGTGGGGTTCTCACAATTCATTTTGTCTGTGTTCCTGATATTCTGAAACCAAAAAGTACCACGTGAAACATCTATATCTTAATTATCCTGAGTTTATTTCATTTATGCAATTATCACTATTGATGGGAAACTGAGTGCAGGGAGCGTAAGTTGGATGCATTTTGCCACCTTTAATTGACTGATTGGATATTTAGTTTCAAGTTAATGTCCTCTCCCATCACTGTTCCTTTAGTAGTAGGGAAGCGCCTCAGGCAGCCTGCAGAAGGCTCAGAGCTCTTATCTTGGTGGTTGGGAAATGACCTGGGCCCCCTGCAGAAGACTGAGTACTCAGTACCAAATTGGGTTGTATTTTGCATGGTCCTTTGTGTCCCAGAAAGGCACTAGAGCAAGAAACACTAAAGCAAGACCATCGTGTATTTGAGTTGAGTTGTTTATGTCAATTCTTCCCTTAGGTCCACAAAAGGTGGCTCCGATTCCTCCCTTTCTGAACCCAAGTCCGCACGGGTGGGCCGAGCCTTCCTCTTCCGGGTCCTCCGGGCAGCTCTTCCTTTTCAGCTGCTCCTGCTGCTGCTTATCGGACTCACCTGCCTTGTACCCATGTCGGAGAAAGACTACAGCTGTGCCCTCTCCAACACCTTTGCGCGATCGTTCCATCCGATGCTCAGATACACCAACGGTCCTCCTCCACTCTGAAGCAAGCAGATATCCCCGCACAGGCACGGGCAGCAAGAGGGGAAGCAGGCCCAAAGCAACCCCAGGCTCTCAGAGAAGACGTGATCTTGGCAGAGGTCCTTATACGGCAGCTTCAGTTCTCCATACCTGTGTGTAAGAAAAGAAAAAAGAAAAAAAAAGAGCCTTCAGACAAATGGACGGTAAACAACAGCAGAGGAACAAACATGGGATTGGTACTGTGTCATTTGACACTCTGAGCCTTAATACTAAAGAAATTAAGGACATATAATATTCCCTGGACCCATGTAGTCTGGGCCTTTGGCATAGCCAATGGCTCTCTCTATTGGGCCATCTGGGCAGCTTTCCTGTCACAGGAAATATTAAAAAGGAACCTGCCACCTCTCCATGCTCCTGCTTCTCTCAACCTGCCAACTCCCCTGTGCCACTGGGCCACAGGGGTCCCGCCAAGTGCTCTCAACTTGTTGGTCCCTCAGCCCCCTAACTCTCTGGTGGAGGCGCCTGAGTTCCTCTCGCTACCACACAACGCCCCCCACACCCTACAGTCAGCCATCATATCACCCACTTACACAGTAGAATTAAAACTCTTAATGCTTATGGTTAACCAATCAGATTTATGTACCAAAAAAAAAAAAAATCACAATTTACAAGATGCCGATACAATAATTTCAGAGCCAATTGATAATGATAAAAGCTTTATTCCAATTATTCTAGCCTTATGATATCATAACTGTGGCTGGTTCTGGCCACACTGGTTCACATCCACCTCCATTCTCCTTCCTTCCTTCTCCCTTGAAATGCTCTCTGTCTCCCTTTTCCTTGTCAAATCACAGGCCTCCTCTGAACTAACATAATCGGACAGGAAAAATCCTGCACATATCACCCTTTCTGTTTAATTAAAAAAAGAAACTTTATCTCAAAATATAAATTGAGTACAACTATTACCGTTTTGTAATTTATAAAGTACAAGATAGACCTAACACCCAGTCCATCATTTTTGTCATTAAAAATAGAATACTCTGTCATCTGTCCTAACTTAAAAGACTATAATTCTACACCTGACTTATGTCCTGGCTTTAGATTGTGATCTGAAAACCATCCTCTCAAATCTGTTTTCTCAAAGTAAATAGCCTGGGTTGGCTAGCAGACTATGTAGTTTTTCAACCGCATCAGAAATCTAAGAATAACTGATATTACCTGAAAATATGAGAAGCACAAAATAACGCTTCCAAAACTTAGTCAATTTATAGAGACCTGGAGTCCCTAACTTGAAAATATTGGAGCATTGGTCTTCAGTCTTCTGGCCCAGGATCATCTGCAGACCTTAGAGAAACAGGAAACTAAGGACTAGCCTATTCTGCCTCAGCAGAACCAAGCTGTCCTAACCTGTAATTGTGTCCTGTTTCGGACAGTATTATGTCTGTCAATGAAATGAGGCAATTCTTGCCTAGTTGCTGTCTTGTCACATCTGGAGTAGCTTCATAAATGCTTAATTTCTTCTTTGAATCCAAGAAAGGGAAAGCTGTCAGAAGAAGACTAGTCTCAACAAGTGAATAACATTAAATGTCACATTCTGTGGATTTCTGACATTTTTGAAAACCCAACTATCTATGTAAAGAAATCTGGACTGCTCTCTGATAACTACTCTCAACTATTTCTAATGAAAATATCTTAAAATACCCTAACAATAAACTCAGAGCTATGAATTTGCAATTCGGCCCCTAACTCACTGTCTTCAACATCTCAGATCAGTTTATAATAGTTCTAGAAGGACTGGGTCTAAGCCTTGTACTTTCAAATTTTTAGTATCGATAGAAGAAATTTGTACGAATTAAAACCTTGATTTTGTATCAAAATAAATTTTGTATCAAAATAAGTAATTATGACTTCAGCTTAGTAACAGTGATTTCTACCAAGTTAGATTATGTCCAATGTAATCAATGTCTATGTAATCCTAGCTATTCCTCCCTGTTCCAGTATGACCATCTCTATATTCCCTAGAAAACCTATAAAACCTCTAGCCCCAAAGCCCAGGGAACTGGGTCTACGACTCTTCATAACTTCAAGATGAATATGGGTGTTGAGATATGAAGGGAGGGGAGGGGAGAGGAGGGAAATAGGATTGATTAGTCTCTGATGTCTGTGTCTTGACTGGATCTGGCTGAATATCCAGGACATCAGGAATTCAAGCAGATCAGTCCAGCATGACTGACGAGATTTACCAAGGTTCTATATATCACAATTTATAAGATGCCAATACAAAATCTCAGAGCCAATTGATAATGGTAAAAGCTTTCCCCATTTATTTTAACCTTATAACTGTGACTGGTTCAAGCCACGCTGGTTCCCATCAGCCTCCATTCTTCCTTCCTTCCTCCCTTGAGATGCTCTCTGTCTCTGCAATTCTTAGCTCCACCTCCCTTTTCCCTGTCCAATCACAGGTCTCCTCGGCACGAATGTAATTGGGCAGGGAAAAATCTGCAACACTTCCTATGGTGCTGCTCGGATCAACCCAAAAGCCTCTCTCCCAGACACCACGTCAGTACAATCTACCAACCCACCCCTGCTGGAGGCTTTAGAACCTCCGCACACACCAGTTTTAGGAACATACATGGCAGCTTCCTTTCTATCTTGTTTTCTTTGGGGCATGATGTTTTGATGTTGCTTTAGAGGCATAAGCTGTAAATCTGAAAGGCACTTTTTTTTAAGAAAACAAAAGATATAAAGAAAATCTGGATGTAATAAATAAAATCATGGAAAGCTTTATGTGAAGAAAATTGAATGTTATAGTATAAAAAAGATATTTATGTATGTACAGTTTGCTAAAGCCAAGTTTTTGTTTGTTGATTTCTTTGCATTTATTATAGACACTATAATATAGAACGTTGTCTGTGTTTTTTCTTCCTTTAAACGTAATTTGAATTTTCATTATTCACTGAGATGCAACCTAAGTTATCTTTTTGCTGTTAGTGTTAAACCGTACTTTATATCTGGCAATATAATTTACATGTTAAATAGTATATATTTGGATGTTTTAGTATAGGAGGAAAAAGAGGGAGAGAGAGAGAAATTTAAAGTCATAGGACAAGTTTTCTCCTGAAAGCAAATTTGAAAAAAAAAATCACATTTTCTAAATGGGTCAGTATGACAGGTATACTCGGCGGCTGGTCCGGTCTCACAACCATTACTCTGGTGGTCAGTAGAATTAACAAGAAATCCCAGCATTCATAGCCACTGCCTCAGAGAAACAACACGTGTTGGATTCTTTGTGACTACAAAACCTAAAGAGGTTTTTGCTACTTCAGTACACAGGACGTTGAATTCACAAATTCCTTACGGAAACTAGAGAGAAACACCTAATATTGCCCTTTTGTCTCCGTTCTAAATTTTTGGGTTTTATCCACACTTGCTTTTTTTTTTTTCTTTAATGAATGGAGCTAGAAAGTAAGGGTCCACTGAAGGAAAAAGGTAGCTAGAGGAGGTGTGTATGCACGTAGGAAGCTCTGTCGCAAATCAGGTCTCATAGACTCCAGGGTCCTGCACACACCTCAGTGGGAAAAGCCCCTTAGGATTCCTGCCAGAGCCCTCTGCCCCTGTCCATCCCCAGGTGTAAGTAGCCATGAATCTTCCTGAAGCCCACTTTTAGAGCAATGACTGCTTTTCCTTTAAGCTCCTGTTGATCCTTATCTACTAGGTAAGATAAAAATTCCCTCCTTTTAGTATTTATGCTTTAATACATAAAATGCCAGCACACCATCATCAGGCTAAGACATCAGGATTGAAGAGTTAGAAGCCAGCTAAGGCTTTTACAGTGAGATGCTATCTCAAAAAAAAAAAAAAAAAAAGAAAAGAAAAAAGAAAGATTTTATTCTACTCCATGAGCTTGCCAACTATAGCTCTTATAGAGTGATTTGATGCAAATTAATTATAATTTATCATTAATAATTTTAGGTACATGTACAAAGATACACTGAAGTGTCTCTTTGAAACAGAAGGTTCCGTTGCCCCAGAACGTGCTTCTAAGTTGCGCTAGATACTGGACTCTGTTGGCCGCTCTCTGTGAACCTGAAAGAACATTGCCCCATTCGCCTTTATGTCCTCTCTGCTTCCTTCACCACCTGGGCCACACTAGTCCCCTAAATATTCAAGTTTGTAGATCCTGCTGAATAACTCTTAGATCAATCTGGGGCCCTTGCGAGGCCCTGAAGCTGTCTCCTGTAGTTTCTGCAGTGGCATAGCTTGGGTGCCATCTTGGCAGAGGTCTGTTCCAGGGTTTAGTGAGCTGAAGAACTTGAACTCACGTCAGACCTTCCATCCAACTCTGGGGCAGGGCCAGGGCATGTGTGTTTACACATCTACCTGGCTGATGGTAACCCCACTGTGGACTACCACTTCTCTTTTAATTAAGTTTTTTATTTACATTTCAAATGTTATCTCCCTTCTTAGTTTCCCCACGAAAACTCCCCATCCCCATCCTATCCGCTCTCCCCCTGCCTCTATGAGGGTACTCCCCCACCCACCCACTCTTGTCTTACCACACTAGCATCCCCCTATGCTGGGGCACTGAGCCTCCACAGGACCAAGGGCCTCCCCTCCTACTGCTGCCAGATAAGGCCATCTTCTGCTACATATGTGGCTGGAGCCATGGGTTCCTCCATGCATACTCTTTGGTTGGTGGTTTAGTCCCTGGGAGCTCTGGGGGATCCAGTTAGTTGATATTGTTGTTCTTCCTATGGGGTGCACCCCTCTTCCTCTAACTTCAGTTCTTCCCCTAATTATTCCATCGTCTTTTATTCTTACTATCCGTCCCCTCCTTTCTCATGAGCCAGCTCACAGGCTACCTCCTGGTTGAAGAATATTCTGGTCCCTTATCAACCATCCCTGACTAACCTGCACTGAGCATTCTTCTTTGGGACATTCCTCGCATGAATGCTGTGTTGCCTTCTGTCAGGCAGTTCCTACCCAATTTCCTCCAAGACAATTCCCAGGAATGATGCTCCATTAGAAAAATGAAAGGCAGCTTTGAGAGGCTGCCAACAGCCTGCAATCAGAGCTGAAGGCATTGCTGGGCACAGGTCCGAGAGGAGGCGTTCTTCAACTTCCGCCACCTCTTGTGACCTATCCTTCCAGCTTAGGTCAGTCCTTCCAGGTCACGGGGCTGCACTGTGAAGCAGCAGTGGTAGAGAAGGCAAGCCTGAAGGGACCTCAGAGGCATCTCCCCTCCATGTGCAGCTGACTCCCTTCCACACACTTCACGCCACTGAAGAATGCAGTGTTAGCGTGTCAGAAGAAAAGAAAACATTCTTTCCACTGAGCTGGTTTATCAAACCCAGGGCATCATACATGCTGAGTAGAACACTGCTACGTCACTGAAGTACGTCCCAGACCCTACAGAGAAAAATGATTTCATTAACTCCATGAAACACCCAGAAGTATATGACATGAGCTTCCATAAGCTTTCAAAACTGGGCTTCCCATTGCATGTAGGATGAACTAAGGAATCTGTCCAGTTATATCCAGGGGTCAAGGAGATCAGGCTCTTCTTCAGATGGTGGCCTGGCCATTTAAGCACTGTCATGCCAGTGGCAGATGAGACCTCTGCCCAGGGCCCTCCTCATCTTAAGTGCTTATGGCAGGGCACAGGAGCACCATCCTCTGGACCCACCTGTTGCCCTGGCAACACCCAGAGAGATGATTATCCAAGGCTTAGTGGAAGGAGTGAGTATGCGGAAGACTACTGAGGATAAAGGGCAGTGATGGTGGTTGTTGGAGTCATATTTCTATAGTATGTGCTGAGGAGAGGGAAGATGACCCTAGTATATTATCGGTAAGGAAGGGCATGGGCGTGTTGGTAATGAGATGTGCCTGATATGTCTGTCAGCAATGACAGACAAGGAGAAAGTCTACAAAAAGGAGACAGGAGAAATATAGGATAGGTAATCTAGGTGCTCAAAGCAGTAACTTAATAAGAAATCCAAGAGGGAGGACAAGCTTCTACGTAAACAGTGCTGAGAGTGGATCAGCACACACACACACACACACACACACACACACACACACACGGCAAAGGTGTGCTTTGCCAAAACACCGATGAAAATTTAACAAGCAGTTAGAGTAGAAAGGCACACTGGGGATAGACTGATTTGCAGCCTATACCTTAAGTCATCATGTTAAATTTCAACAAGTCACACAGAAGTATACAGCAAAGAACAATAGAGTGAGATGATTTGGGAAAGCTGGCCAGGACCACGTGATCAAAACCTGGGAGGAGCTACGGTTGTGGCTGAGGACAGCCAAGGACAGTCTGCTAGTTGGGTTCTTTGGTTTCTTTTCCACTGTCAGCATCACCCAAGGGCTCTAGGGAACTGTGCTGTAGTTATCAATCCCAGAAGGCATTGCAAGTAGGTCAATCAAGGACTGGGACAGACCACACATGCAGCCCAAGCCCACTCTGTGGAGAGAAATGACTCCAGCCTTCACAGACTCGGGTCCTAGCTAAGACTTCAATCTTCCCTGTTCACTATCCATCCGTAGTGGTCCCCACTGGGCCCTTTACATGCAGAAAAACCGGAGTCCTTTTCCAACACTCATCCTGGAATGAAAGCAAAGACAAGTCCAGAGAACCGGGATCAAATACAGTCAGGGGAGGGAGATCGTGTCTAGCAGATGTGTCTTTATTTTCCGAGAACAAATTTCTTTTCCTTGTCACTTGATTGACAGTAGCTCCCGGTTTGTGGCAGCTTGGCATGCAGTCTTGAAGAACAAGAGGGTGGAAAGAGACAGGCAGGATGGTGTACAGGGCCCGGAGAAAATGTCCTGCTTACTCATATGCAACACTGAGGAGCCAATTCAGGTCATGAGAGGAGGTGTTTCGCTGAGCGGTCACTGCAATTTTAGATTTAATAATACGTTGTGATAACTCTAGCTGTCGTGCCTCCTGCCACCCAGACATAGTGAAATTGAAAAAGAACGGCTTTTATTCGACAGTCCTGGTTTCTCCTGCAGAGTTGCATAGTATCCATCAGGAGTCTACAGACAGACAGACCTTGCCGGGACCCCTCTCATTCAGGTGAATGAGCAAGACAGGTCAGCAGACTGCCCACAGCCATTGTTGAGTAGCCTCTTGGGACTAAGGGCTTAGAAGTTGAACATGGCTGATAAAACAGGTCAAGCAAAGTGAGCAAAATGGGTAACATTTAATCAGATCTGAGGAAGCTGGCTAGACTCAAATATAGTCTTTCTAAACCATTAAGGGCAGAAAATGACTCTCTCTCTCTCTCTCTCTCTCTCTCTCTCTCTCTCTCTCTCCTTTAACTTGTTACCTAATACAAGTGAGAGGCCACAGCTGAACTTGAGGTCAAAATCATATCAAAATCTCTCCTCAGCTTTTGCTGCAGGTGTTGCTATCTGAAGCTATCTATGATCTCCCCAAACTCCAGAAGCTAGAAGTCCTTAGAGCCTTGAGGGAAGACTCCAGGTCAGACCCAAGTCTGTCGAGATGCTTTCTTGATAGAATTGCTGGATTCATGAGTGAAGCTGCCAGGAAGCTTTTCAGCAGCCGTTGGAAGCCAACTCCCAGCCCTGCACAGCTCACCTCCCACCACTGGTACCCAGACTTACGGGATAACACAAGGGATGCCAAGTGTCCAGGGTTTCTGATCAACTGTTTATCAATCAATCATCAGTGTCATGATTATATTTGACCATGATGGCAAGAGGTGTGAGCAAGTTCCCATCATCCCCTGCGACTCATTGTCAGCCTCATCAGGTAACTTCCCAAGAGCCTGGACTTTTGATCTGGACTCTTGTGCTATTGATCGATCTGTGATAGTTAACTGTCAACGTAATGAGATTTAAATCACTATAGACACGATTTTGTTTGTCTGGCAAGGGTTTTCTAGAGTAGACTGTGGTGAGAAGACACGGCCCCAAAGGCACAGAGTACCATCCCATGGAGACCTAGACTGTATAGAAAGAGAATGTGAACTGAGAATCAGCATTTTTCACTCTCTCGGACTCTAAACCACAGGAGACCAGCTGACTTCCGGTCTACCTTGCTAACTTCCTGCCGTGACGGTGTATCCTCTGACTGTGAGCGGAAGTAAGTTCTTTGTTCCTTAAGTGGATTTTCAGGTATTTGGTTGCAGCAACAAGAAAAGAAAACGACACGCCACCCATTGTTGCTTGTTGGGTTGGCTTTGCTTCATTGGTTTTGAGATGGGTATCGTGGTATAGTCTAGCCTGGCTTTGAACACTTGTCTTCCCTCATCCTCCTAAGTGATGAGCTGCAGGTATACTCCACTCCATTCAGCTTTGCTGTCGGTCATTCATAACAGTAGATCACAAGCTCATTATTGTAATATTTATGTGTCTAATTTATTACTAGAATAAAACATATACATAAACAGTACACATAAAAATAAATGTGCATTGTAGTTACAATTATACTGGTATTGCTTGTAATTAAGACTTTTAATTATTTTTAAATTATCTGCCAAGCAGATACAAACAACCACAGTTACAAAAGATCCTCTTGTTTTCCAAAGAAATTAAACAATTCCTCTCTTTAGATCAGCATCTAATTTTTGTGTACCTTTCAATGATTTCCTTGATTTTATTTTAATTTATGTATGCATAATAATTGGGCTACATTTTTATAGATAAATAAAACATCACGGCATATATATACATATATATGTATATATATATACTTATATTACATGTTCTATATCTATTAATCATTGATAACCATTTTATCTGGTTCCATGACTTGTTGCTATTTACACATTTTAAGAATTAGGGCTATTTTTGTTTTTCCACAATTTGCCTTATAACCTGTCTACAGACTTGTCTTTATGTGAGTATCCATCTTCACTATGCTGGATATCTTGGTTTCTCTGTACTGTGTAGATTTGAGATTTACAGTGTGGTATCAGGGGACGTATATAGACAGTAAAGTGGTTACTATAGTGATGATAATTAGCGTTGCTATCATGTCCCATAGTGACTTTTTGTGTGAACCAGAGCAGCTGAACAAAATTCCAAGTGCAACACAATTCTATTCACTTCCCTCTAATGCTGAGCACTCACTCATTCCTAAATGTATCTGTCTATGTCTGCTACAGCCCCCATGTCTCCCCAGTTCCTCCCCTCTTCTCCCTTGCCTATTGCTCTGTCTGTCTGTGGATGGGTGTGGGGAGCCCTATGAGAGGTGAAACAAATCATCTTTTTCCCCACAAGTCGTCTTCCTGATGGAGACTGCTAAGCCATACCACATGAACCCTTTGTTCATGGAGGCTCTGCTGAATTAACAAGTACATGCAATCTCCTAACGATACAGTAAATGAATCCTGCCACATTATTACTTTCTCAAACCATGAGAGGAATGACAATCTCACCCTGTGTGGAGGCGTGGCCTTCGTGTTTCCTTGAAGCCTCCATACATGGAAGCCGTGCTTTCCAAAGCACAAAATCACCATCAAAACTTTAATATTCATAACGTGCATGCCAGAACCTTTCCTGAAACCTTAAAGATTTAGAATTCTGGGCCACATTTCCAACCAATCAAACCCTGCTCACCAGGGATTCGTTTTGTTTGAAATTAGTTTGTCATTTTCCAGAAGAATAGACAGTTGTCTCCAAACCAATCAAGAACAAAACACAGATGCCTCTTCTCTTACTGCTGTCTTTTGCAGCAACCTAGGTGTCACTCTGCGTGGGGCTTCTTGGATGAATTACACTACACATTTAGTATCTACTATGATGCAACTATTTTGCGCTTTTTGAAATTTCATGTGTTATTATTGTGTATGTATGTGTGTGGTGTGTGTATGTGTGAATGTGTGTGTATAGTGTATATATATGTGTATTTATATGTGGTATGTGCGTGTGTGTATGGTGTGTGTATATGGTGTATGTGTGTATTTGTTTATGTGTGTATGGTATGTGTCTATATGTGTGTATGGTATGTTTGGTATGGTGTGTGTAGGTATGTATGTATGTGTGTATGTGTATATGTATTTGGTAATTGTGTGTATGTATGTGTATTGTGTGTGTGCATGTGTGTGTACGTGTGTCTGCTGTGTATGTGTGAATGGTGTGTATGTAAATATATATGTGTGTGTGCATGTGAATGTATGTGTATTTTGTGTGTGCCTGTGTGTATGTGTACATATGCATGCCACAGTATATGTGTGGAGATCAATGGAAAAGTCTATGGAATTGGTTCTCTCTTTCCATCTTCAGGTGTTTCCCAGGATCTGCTCAGACCTTCAGGACATCATATGCCTTTGCTTCCTGAGCCATGTCCATTGGCCTGATTTTTTAAATGGGATTGATTTATATGCATTGATTAGAAAAGATTCCTACTGTGATGTTTTGAGTAGGTGTGGTCCCCAATACTCACATGTTTTAATGCTTGGTCCATGAGAAGTAACACTATTAGCAAGTGTGGCCTTACTGGAGTAGATGTGGCCTTGCTGGAGGAAGTGTGTTAGTATGTTGTCAGGGTTTCAAGTCTCAGTCTCCTCTTTGCTGTCTTCAAGATTAAGATATAGAATTCTCTGCTCATCCTCCAGCATCATGTCTGCCTGCCTGCCACCATGCTTCTCACCATGATGATAATGGACTGAACGGCTGAACCTGTAAGCCAGCCCCAATTAAATGTTGTCCCTTATAAGAGTTGCCTTGGTCATGGCGTCTCTTTACAGCAATAAAACCCTAAGAACTCTACCATATATTATCACATTCAAACAAAATCTAAAATAGTTTGTGTCATATGATTCCAAATCTATAGACACATGCTGCATGAGTGTATGTGTGTGTGTGTGTTTTCATCACACAAGACAAGGTAAACAGACATACTTGAGGTACAAACCTTAGCACTTTGAATTCACAGAAAAACACACATAATGTTTGTACAGTTTAAATTTGACATGTAGCATAATTTGGTTTTTAAATTCAGGTTGCTGTTATGATGACGAATCAAAAAGACAATGGAAAACATCTTTGTTCTTACAGAGGAGGTGTTTGATTTGTTTTTCAATTTGGAAGAAAATTTTTGATACACTCCAAATAAATGGTGAGAAGCCAGTTATTAAAAGTCTCAGAATGCACTGGATGGTGATGATGTACCCCTTTTAATTCCAGTATTTGGGAGGCAGAGGCAGGTGGATTTCTGTGAGTTTCAGGCCAGCCCAGTCTACAGAGCAAGTTCCAGGACACCCGAAGCTACACAGAGAAACCCTCGCCTCAAACAAAACAAAACTACTCAGAATCCTAACAATACTTCTAGGTGCTCACCAGAATGTTTGGTTAGTTTCAAGGTGTTGGCACAAAGGCTAAAGCAAGTCTTGGTTGTGATCCTTCTCGGCTGGCTGATGAAGACTCTCCTCATGACTGCCTCCATAATCCCCCAGGCCTCACCCTAACCAGAGTGAGGGAACTGACTGGGGAACAAATGATTCAGGTTTTGATAAGCCTGCCTTGGCAAAGATTCAGAGAAACTGCCATCTATATACAGCACACGCTCTGAAGCCCAGAGCCTTCCTAGTCATGCAATAAGCAAATGACTTAGCCTTTCTGTTCCCTGGCCTCCTCCTCTGTAAATGGGATAATCATGGTTTGTCCTGAGGGGTAAATGCATTAATGTGTTCCAATGTATCTGGTACATTGGAACAGTGCAAGACAAGTGCCAGGTGAGTTGCATTTGGGTTTCCTTTGGTTTCAGATTTATTTTGATAGTGGGAACTAGGGGACACTGGGTCTTTTCAGTCTTGTAGAATTTTCTTTAAAAAATATTGTGTGTGTGTGTGTGTGTGTGTGTGTGTGTGTGTGTGTGTGTACCATGTGCATGCCTAGTCCCAGAGGAGGCCACAGGAAGGAATCAGATTCTCCAAAACTGTAGTTTATCATTCAAAGACGAATTATTTTTAGTGGTTACTGGGGTATGATCTGAAACAATAATTTCATAAATCACTCTAATTTGTAATTTATTCTCCTTGGAGAAACATCAGAAACTCCTTGCAGGGAACCAAGGAGATAATTCAGTTCCTAATGCATGAACACCTGAGTTCAGTGTCAGCTCCCACTTTCAAAGCATCCTGTGTTGTCATACTTTTGTCATCTCAGCAATAGCAAGAGGCAGGCAGTCACCTCAGTCTCCTGGTCAAGCCTAGTCTGGAGTTCTGAGTTCCAGAAGCCAGTGAGAGAAGCTGACTCAAAGCAAGATGGTTGGCCATTGTGAAGAACACCACTCCAGTCTGACCTTTGACCTCCACAGGCACATAGTGGGATATACTGCAAGTGCATCTTAAAAAAAAAAATAGAATCTCTATTTGGCACCTCACCCTTTCTCTCCATTAAAAAGAAAAATGCTTCCCAAGTTAGGATCAAGCTTCAGAGGCTGGCCTACTCCAGGCATCCCAGAGGAAAGGGCTCCCTGTGGAGGTGACCCGGCCCCTGCAGCCCTGCTGCTCACAGCATGCAGCGCACATGTTTTCCCGCCCTCATTCCCACCAGCCTGTGGTCTGAGGCCCTAGGTGTTCAGTCATGTTCTTTCTGCTTGTAAATGTGGAAGTACTCTGAGCATTTTATAGCTTTCAACTCCACTGAGTCTGAATCTAATTTGAGAACTCCATCAGCCCATAAAACCGTTTACCAGCTCACAAACCTTTCACTGGCTATGCCCAGAATCATTGATGTCTCAATGAAAAGGCAGCTGACGACAGGTTGGAGAATAGCGGAGGCCTAAGAGCACACAGTGTATTCACACAGTCCCCGGATCCCTGTCTGTCCCTCAGTGTGTGGATGGCTGCCACTTGGCAAAGGCCCGGAGTTGGGCACTTGGTGCTGCTTTCTTTGCTCCCAGCCTGGCTGGACCATTGATGCTATTGCCCCTTCTTTCATTTCATTCTTAAGAAAATGTTTGCCGCATGCTGCCTTTGCCTTCTTCCTCTTTGTTTGTAGTCGCCTGCAATGGATTATCTTATAAGTGCTACACAGATGTCCAGTGGCTTAGTCATAGCTGGATCCTGAGCTAGCAGATGGGAGGAGACAGGATCTCAGACAGGATCACTGTGCCTGGCCCCGAGACTGACACCTCTCAACTAGGCATCAATGTGACAAGAAGCCTTAACCCTCACTCTTCAAGCTCAACCCTCACTCTTCAAGGTCTAGGATATTGGCTGGAGACAGTTCCTCCCACTACATTAGATGAGAGATAAAACTATTTGGTCACCTGTTGCTTTTCCAAGGGTAGACAGGAAAACACCAGAGATAACCTCTGAATTCAAAAAGCAGTGACACCCTAAATGCATGTGTGCTCCTCAATCTTTCCTACCCAAAGGCCATCAGGGCACAGAGAGCCATCTCTCCAGCATGCCAAAGATAGAGCATTTATCCTCCTGACCACAGTGGTACAATGTATTTTTGAAGAAGTATGTATTGCCTTCAATCTCCATTGATGTTTCCTTTACACTCATGAATGTAAAAGCCAGTCTAAGTAAAAAAAAAAAATCCACAGTCCATGTATACTCTTTCAGTAGCCCCTATGGAGCTCAGAGTGTGTGTGTGTGTGTGTGTGTGTGTGTGTGTGTGTGTGTGTGAGGGGGCCTTCCTGTCACTCAGGTACTAAATGCAAAAAGAGGCATCCCACATTTGCTACATGCGAGATATACAATTCTGGGACAGTCACACAACTGTGTTAAGACACAGGTTTCTCACCTGCAAAGGATAACTGTATTTTCATTGCTGGGAGAGAGCTGTACAGAGGGCCAGGAAATAAGGAACAAAGCAGAGTGAAGCACACACTGGAAACCTTAGTGTAGGAAGTGTGTGTTCGTTTATTCTCAAGCTAGAAACTAGAATCAGATGTGTTTCCAATGTGAAGGACTTTCTTCCCACTGTGCTTTGCTTAGTTACTGTCTGTCCCATGCAAATTGCCTCCTATGACAGGGAGTTCCCCCCACCCTTTCCTTCCACCAGGCATCCTGGCAACATGTAGATAGTTCCATTAGACGAACTGTCCCATCTTGAATGAACATTATCCTTTGTTCTTATCCCTTCTCATTCTGCAGTAACCACAGTGCATCACATTGTAAGTTACCATGAACGTGAACTTGAAAGGAATTCCTTACTTCACATATAGTGTCACAAATAGTGAAAAACATGGACACGTTGCCTTGACCCAAGTCATAGAGTCTGTATTTTCTGAAAATCAGATCTAAGCGTGGCAACCCTGAGTGTAAATGAGCCATCAAACCTTAAGAAGTTATCTTGGGAATTGATCCTGAGCCAGCGTGTGAGCTGAACGAGTCCTCGACCCAAGTGTTACCACCTTCACATACCCTGTTGGACGATTGCACTGTTCCGCAGATAGCCAAAGATTCAAAACACTGCTGATCAGGGGCAGTGACAAGTGATCTTATAAGGCACTGGTGTGGTTGCCATGGGATCCGTTAGTTCCCTGGCAGGAAGGTTACTATAAAGGAGCAAAACTGGCCTCTCCAAGCTCTCTGGCTCTCTGGCTAGTCATGTGATCCTTCTTGTCCTCATCCTACTATGACGTCATCCCAGCTTCTGCCACACTGCTTAGATTCTCAGCTTTCAGAGCTTAAGTAAACTTTACCGCACTGGTTACTTGGCCTCGAGGGTTTTGTCATAGCAATGCGGAGTGAACTGAGTCCGAGTTTACAAGTTAAGAAACTTGGGAACACAGAATCTGTTGTAAGTGTAAACGCAAAACCCTGAGAATAAGGGTTTCAATTAGGCGAGCTAGCCGCAGAGTGCGTTCCTACGTGGAGTTGCCCTTCAGTGTGCTGCAATCTCCTCTTCCCCTTTCATCAGTTAAATCACAGAGATGGCATAAGAAAAGGATATTGCTGGTAGCTCTGAGAGGAAGAGGGTATCATAAAATCATAAGATGGGAACCTTGACTTGCCTTCAGAGTGGGGGGAAAGATCATGTGTCCATACACACTTACTGTCATCTGAAGCTCTCTTGAAATGAGTACCTCACATGACCCTCACAACCATTCCATGTAAACTAAGTGTTGATTAATTGACAATGGTCCTGAAACTTGCCTACTACGGAGATCAAAACTAAGGCTGAGTCAGTCTAATATGAGTATGCGTACCTCTTAACTTAGTACCAGGTAAATGGGGAGGCCTTGGCATTAGGGCTCACTGTAATCTCTACAGATCCTTGAGTCTCTTTGCTTTTGTTTGGTCGGCAATGAGCTATCAGGAAGAAACAGAGCATTAAAAATTAATAATAATAACACAACCTATTGCCTTTATTTTATTTTTATTTGAACATCAAATATGTTGAGAAGATGGTTTACAGGTGCTTGAGCATCCCACTGGATTCTTTACCGTTTCAAGGTGCAAAAGAGGCGTACAAGTGTGTTTCATTAAACAAAGCGAAGCTGCGATGAAAAAGGATCACATCAATAGAAGTATACATCAGAAGAATGTAATAATCCATCAAACACAATTGGGCATCTGCGCCTTTCCTCAACAAACAAGAGCTCTACACTGAAGAATATGTAGTGTACAAAAAGCATTGTTTGTAAGCTGTGAAGGAACATGAACTGGCATAACGTCACTTATTAATTCAAGTCTCTATGACCAATGACCTCTTTGTGACTACGAAGGGGTCCGTGTCTTAGGTACCTGCTCATGGGACTGTATGTTATCTCCAGGGTGCACAGCTCCATACAAAGACACTAACAATGGGTTTGGGGCATGGCAGCATTTACATTTACACATTTGAAAAAGTTCAGGCACATTTGGATGCAAAAGAAAGGGGGAAATGCAAATAGAAATTTCTCTTAAGCCTCTGAAACACAGTGCAAAATTGAAACAATGCCATAATAAAGACAGACATCACTTAGAAAGCAAGTCTAAAGGACTTTAAAAGAGACCACACTTTAATTTAAATAGGTAAGGTATGGAGCTAGAAATAGATCATATTCACACTAATGAAAAGATGGATATTTGGGACCACAGTTAAATGTTTTTCTCCAGTTGAAAGAGAGTCAATTTTCATGGAGTTAATCTAGAAAGTGCACAGTGTAAGCTGGATCAACCTCCCGAGACTTGTACCAAAGAGAATCATGGTTGCTTTACGCACTACTGTATAACTAACTCTATTTGCCTTTAAAAGACTTAAGTCCTCCAAGCAGGTCTGACTGTGAATATTAGACATTACTATGGTACTAGCGATCATTCTCAGTATCCACAGTACATCTCAGAGTTGCAAAGTATAAATAGGAAGAGATTTGTAACTAACTTCATGCAGGTGTATGGGTAACTCCAAACCAATGGCCGGAGTCAGTGACCTTTCAATGTATAAGACTTCAAAGTACAGACACCACAATGTGATTAAAAAGAAATTATCAGTAAGTCGCATATTTGTTCAGCCCCAAAGGCATGAGATATGGCATGGAAAATCATATCTCCAATGTTAGCAGGGAAAGCTGTCAAAGACACAACTTCCTTGGGGTCTAGACTTCGTCACCTATATTGATAGGATCTTTTCTTTGGATGACCAGAGTCAAATCGACCAGCTAAGCAATGGCTAAAAGAAACTTAGGCAGACCCCGTGCTGGATTTTTCTTTGGGTTTCACTGGTGCCGCTATATTCTTCCTTGGAACTCAAGCCACCATTTTGGAAGTGGCTGCCAATGGAGCTAGTTATTATTTCATTACAGTGCAGACAGAAGTGAAATTCTGAAACCTGGGGCATATTCAAGGTGCCAGAATAATTTCCATACTCTTTATTCCCATTTCCCCACCTGTTATTCAAATTCCCACATCTCCCTACCCACCTTATGCTGACTCTTTGGGTAGATTATGACATTCACATTTTAAGTTACCTCCAGGTGAGGGGAAAGGACAAGTACGCCTCCCTAACATGTTCCCACTGCCCCAACACGATAGCAGCTGAAAGATATCAACTGCTCAAAATTGGCACTTCAGATAAGGGTAAAAAGAGATCTCCAAACATTGTTTGAAACTTGTGGGCTAACACTTCAGCTGTCTGATGCTCTCTGCCCATTTCAAACTTATTATCATAACACGAATACAAACACAGTAGATGGGATAATGCAAAACCCTCCACTAGAGTATTGTTTGGATTTAGCTGGTATTACATCATCTAAAGTCCTAGAAGGTTTTTTTTTATTTTTGTTTTTATTTTTGTAAAAGAAAAAATCTCAGTATAAACATTAAAAAGAACCCACTGACCCATTAGCTACTGTCCAAAAATATTACTACTGATATTTTGGTAAAAGCAAAATTAGCTGCCCTGAATAATTTTCCTTCTCAGGCATAATCTCTGCTACATAAGATTGTCTGTCATTCAACATCCAACAATAGGCATGTGGATTAGTGCTATTTTGTCTACTGTGGATACAAAAGTTGATATGAAATGTGATCTTCATTTAAATGAAAATCACCAGGCTTTAGGCATTAATCACTGCATACATGACACAGTAGTGTGAAAAGTCTACCAAAAAAAAAAAAAAAAAAAACCTAAGTATTTTCCCCTTGGTTTTTTTCAATGTTAACCCAATCAAATGAAAACTCAGAACAGAACTATTACATTCAATTGTCTGATAAACAAGCAATTAAATTTCAACAAAAATATATATTATACTATGTAAGGTGCTTCTTAAACAAACACAAAGAAAAGTTAGGTTCTTAAACATGTTCTTAAAGCAGATACATAAAATTGTCCCAGAATTTGATGAATAAGAAATTAAAAAAAGAAAAAGAAGAAGAAAAATTGGCTCTCCCAGTATCCCACTTCTTTGGTAGTCAGTTAACTGGGAGAACCCACCATTCCAAATAGGACAGACCAAGAGAGGCCTAGGCATTCACCTAGGATTTTGGCTAACCCATCATATCTCAATGGAGCTCAAATTATAGATCATGAAGTCAGGGATGGAAACTGAACTTTCATTTTGGTTAAGTAAAGGAAGTAATCTTTAGTTGTACTAGAGAGACCAAGACCTCAGAAGTCTTGAGTGGCTGTGGCTAGAGTAAGCCTTTCTTTTTATCCCCTTGTTCAAAGAACTCTCCTGACCCAATTCTGGTCGTTCATCCTCTCTAGTTTGACATTTAAGAACATGAACTGTGGTGAGGAAGGACTTTTCCTCCCCAAGGCCTCACGAGCTGGTTTGTGGATGAGCTCTGAATAATCAAGCACTCTAGTCTGAGCAATTTATCAGCAGCTTGAGTCATGAGTGCTCCAAGAGTTTGCCTGCATGCCTCTCCCCCAGCTCCTGGAGCATCTACAGGAACACAGGTATCTGAGGTCATCTCTTCCAATCAGGTTTGTACCTAAAATGTAAATGAAGCCAGCTCATGGGTCCCAGAGAAGCCTCACTGTGCATTGTGGGACCTGTGAAGTACCCCTCCAGGACGCTGCTGCCCTGGCTGGGCCACTCTCCACACTTTTCCCTTACTTTCCTCTTGTTTGGACGCCTCCAAGTCACAGTCATTGCTCATGTAGTATTTTTGCTCCCTGCTCCCAAGAATAAGACAAAATAAACCAAAAAAGTGTCACCACCAACTTGTACTGTCATTGTGACTACCCTTGGTTGATCAACAGAATAACCATTTAGGGCAATTCATATCAGGGAATATGTGCTGAAGAATGTTAGATTCACCAGAACAGGTCCCCGGGGCTGCCTTTACAAGCCCCAGAGGCAGAAGGCTATTATAAAATGAAAATCAAATGAAATCAACACACCCTACAGCCCCCATCAAGGAGACTAATTCATTCCAGGGTGTTAACTGAAATTGACTTTCTGGATCCCACAAGTCATGGGAAGTAAGAATTGTCTAGATCCACGATGTGTGTATAATGCTTGGAAGCTGTCACTTTTAGAAGCCAGAAGGTGGAGTGTGTAAGTTGACATGGTCTTGACAACTGGGGGAATCTTCCTTTCCTGTGTGCATTGTGTATTCCTATAGGGGCTTAAGATTTCCCTTTAATAAAGTCGCATGTTGCTATAGGAATGCAAGAGGGTGCTATAAGGAACCCATGAGACAGCTTTCTCAATGGCTTCAATTAAGGAGCCACTTTGAAGTCTTTGCTGAGGCTTACTCTTGGAGCCATTGTGAAGTGCTTATCAGAGGCGAAACGTTTACTCTCTAGGCTTGGGTCTCAACGAGTAGCTTCAATGCAGTTATCTCAATTCATTCATGAAGACTGAAGACTATAAGAATCCTCATAGTTAGTAATGTAGCAAAGGGAGAAAGAGAGCTGTTACCAAGATTTAGCCCCGGAATCCCTTTTGGCTGTTCCCAACAGAAGACATGCCACTAAAAACTGAGCAAGCAAATAAATGGCTACTCATACTAAAAAGCCACTGGTGGTGGATGCATGCCAGAGTGTATGCAGGAGACAGAATTCTGCTAAAGTCATACATGACATGGGTAAATTGTTGCAGGGATTCGCAGAACCTTGCGGGGGAGCCTGGGCACTCTCAGATCGTGTTGGGGAAGCCCTCTGCTTCCGGGGGGATGTAGTAGGTTTGTAAGGAATGTGCTGAAGCGGTGCTGGTGGTAGCCAGCTGGCTCTGGCTGGGCTCCTCTGGGGGCACTCCCATGCGGTTGGCTGGGGCATGAAGGCGGTGAGCATCCAGCATCTCAAGTAGCAGGTCATAGAGGGGCACGACGTTCTTGCATTTCATGCTGTAGAGATGCTCCATGCCTTTGTTACTGGAGGAAAAAGGAGCACAGAGAGAACTATGTTAGACCATTTCTGAAGCCCCAGGATAGCTGAGATTCTTAGGAGGATGAACTATGAGATATTTAAGGGCACTTATGAGCCAGTGTTTGAAACCTATTAAGGATTCATTTTAAGATGACAACTGTAGAATCTTAGGGGCATCAGACACCCCCTAAGAGTCTGGGGCTGGGACTTGTGTCCATGTATTTTCATTTCCTCCATCCTATAAGGGTCCCCCATACCCACAATCACACTCTTCCTCCAGCTTCTTTTAATAGGTTTTTCATTCATTTTCCTCTCTATGATGTAACCGATGTTGAATGTCAACTTGACAAGCTCTAGACATCTGTGGATGTCTACAGGATCGTTCCTAGATTACAATAATTGAGGTTGGAAGACCCACCCTAATGTTGGAGACATCGTTTTATGGGCTGGTCTCCTTGCCTGAGCTCTTCAGTGGCTTTTTATAATATTGAGAAGTTAAAAATCAAATTTTCTATCCAGGCTTTCTGAGGACCAAATGACCTACCTTTTATCTTCCTCACAGAAGACCCTGAATGCCATCCTGAACTGTCTCTCAGTTGCTGGTCTTTAACTTCCTCCTTAATGAAAGGAAGACCTGTAGAGATCTAGAGAATCTGATATTCTGTTCTCTTTTCCAGGATGAATTTCCATGGGATCTTCAAAGGCCTCTTGTGACCAAGAGACCTTTGTTGCTCCAGAGAAATGGTCAGTCCCTATCACTCAGACATTTCCTTCCACATGGCCCTAAACTTCTACCATGGCCCAGAACAGTAAATGCTGCTCATAAGAGGAACCAGGGAAGAAAGGGGAAAGAGAAGAATGCAGGCGAATGGCTTTTCTTCTTTCTCCTTGTTTCCTCATTCCTCTTTGCCCTTTCTGCCATTTGGGCAGTGAAGGCAGGAAGTCATAACTCTCCCATGGCTTGAATATTTTTTTAGTCATAAGTATGTCTCTGGGTGTGATGGCGCACACCTGTAATCCTAGTGCTTGGGAGTAGAGTAGGGTAAACATTTAGAATTCAAGGCTAGCCTAGGTTGTCTGGTGTTTTCTAGGCTAGCCTCAACTGGACAGTGAGAACTTATCTCAAAATAACCAAAATTCACCCCAAACAAACTAGACTACAGCCGTGTATATCATGAACAGGCAGAACTGAGAAAACGTCCTAATATTTATGTTGGTGGTGGTAACAAGCCAGCCCAGGTTTGATCAGTGCCACGAACACAAGAGAACCATCAAGAACTGAAATCCAAGCTCAATCACATGTTTAAGTGTTATTTTGGTTTTTAGAGTTGTGTGTGTGTGTGTCTGTGTTGTTTGTTTTGGTTTTGCTTTGTTTTTGTTTATTCTGTTTTTCCTTTTAATTTAAAGCACCATTCATGTTTAATTCTCTGGCTCTGTCATTGTCTTTCTCCAACTGTCTAAAGAATCATATTTACAGTCAGATGAAATCTTAAATCTGAAAATGTTAAATTATCTATGCTATGGCCCTAACCCATGATTAGAGCCATGCTAACAACACAAGAATCCTATGATTGAGATTGGCTGCAGGTAGGCAATCTGTACAGAAACAGTATTTTGAATAGGCATATGAGATGAGTGTGTATGAATTATACCAAGAGAGTACAGAGAGGTTCAGACCTTTGTGTAAAACAGTCACCTCTCCTTAATATTTCACAACTGAAAAGCTCTCTGTCATGCCACATCCTCTGCAATACATTGTCAGTAAAAGCAGCTATGGCCAGTGTTTATTGCTTGTTAATACTAATAAACCAAGCACATAATGGGTTTGTAAACTCATAGAATCCCTATCAACAACTGAAACCCCTCAGAGGGGTCATATGCTTTCTATAAATCCCTCAAAGGAAATGTCATCATGTTTTCTTCAAGGGGAATCTTGCTCTCTCAGCCAGGTATTTTGGCAGCACTACGTTCGTCTGAGCTATTCTCTGCTTCCTTCTCTAGGACACCATCAGAAGAAAGAAAAGAGAAAAAGTGGATGTTCTTCCCTTGAATGTGATCACCTACTTGTGGTCCACTATCTAGCCTATGGGACTTAAGCTGGTTTTTTTTTCCTCAAATGGCCTGGTTTTCTTGTGTCTCTGTTGATACTAGAATATATCCTAGTTAAGCCTGGGTACAAGAAGAATGGTATACATAAACAGTATCACCTGGCTGGGCCTTGATGCAGGCCCGCAACCTGTGTCACAGGGAGGTATAAGTGAGCCCAGGTGAGACCCTCCAAGGACATCCAGTCAATCTGCAGTCAGCAGAGGTGCTGCATAAATGACTCGAGAAATAGTTGCTATGGCATGGCTTCAGGTATGAAGGACACCCAGAAAGATAATTACAAAGGACTGTATCACAAGGAATAACATAAACCTTCCTCTAGGGTACCCTCCCTGATGCCCGTCCAATGTTCCAGACAGGTTCCGTGCTCCCTCTTCTGACCTCCCCTAGCCTTTTGGTTCAGGCGTTTTCCCAAAGTTACTTTGCCTACTTAGCAGCCTGACCTGCTTTGGCTGTCACACAGCGTCGGTTGGGTCAGCGTCTCTTATCTCTATTGTGGGACCCAGGGCCAACTCACCTCATGTGCCGGAAATGGGAAAGAATGAGGAGGAGCTGGGCCAGGCGGCGATGCTGCTGCTGCAGAGTCAAGCCAGCTTTGGCCATCAGGTGGATCAAAGTGTCTGTGATCTTGTCCAGGACACGGTGGATGTGGTCCTTCTCTTCCAGAGACTTCAAGGTGCTGGACAGAAATGTGTACACTCCTGAATACACAGAGAGAAAGAGAGAGAGAGAGAGTCAAAAGGGACACAGTCATGGAAAAAGAAACATTCCTGGGATTCCACTATGGGCCAGGGAGCTTCCTCTGACACCTCTACAACACTGAATAGAAACGTTTGACACGTTTGACAAGAGACTATGTGGCATTTGCCATGAATATGCACATCCTTCCACATCAAGAAGCCAGGACTCCAAGAAGGAATATTGATACTATAGCCGTATGTCACTTCCGGAAGACCCTGCTACACCACTCCTGGGCATATACCCAGAGGATTCCCCAGCAGGTAATAAGGATACATGATCCACTATGTTCATAGCAGCCCTATTTATAATAGCTAGAACCTGGAAAGAACCCAGGTATCCCTCAACAGAAGAATGGATGCAAAAAAATGTGGTATATATACACAATGGAGTACTATTCGGCCATTAGAAACAATGAATTCATGAAATTCTTAGGTAAATGGATGGAGCTGGAGAACATCATACTACGTGAGGTAGCCCAGTCTCAAAAGATTAATCATGGTATGCACTCACTGATGAGTGGATATTAGCCTAGAAAATTGGAATACTCAAAACCTAATCCACACATCAAATGATGTACAAGAAGAATGGAGGAGTGGCCTGGTTCTGGAAAGACTCAGTGTACCAGTACAGGGCAAAACCAGAACAGGGAAGTGGGAAGGGGTGGATGGGAGAACAGGGGGAGGAAAGAGGGCCTATGGGACTTTTGGGGAGTGGGGGACCAGAAAAGGGGAAATCATTTGAAATATAAATAAAAAATATATCGAATAAAAAAAATAAATGAAATAAAAAAAAAGATATTGTAGCCATAATGGTGGCATGACCATTCCTTCTTGCGTAGATCTAACATCAACGTGAGCAATGCTGACTACAACCTCAAGAGGAAACCATCATTGCTTCCTTGAAGGCACAGAGAAATATGCTACTTAGAAAGAGAATATAAGTGGTATGATGGGCTGCCTAGGCTGCACCCAGTATGCCAACTCCACGTCTGGTAATGATGGGCAGACTGTCTCCCAGGACATTCAAGACACCCCTTAAATAAAGCTTCACAAATAATTATGAGTAATTGGCTAAGTGATTAGAAGGTAATTGCTTGAGGTGGAAGTTATTTTGCTTCTACATATATTTGCTTTCACTAAAATAAGTCTACACATATTTTAGTCTTTACTGAAGAGTATGTGACACGGGTGTGGCCAGAAGACTTTAGGAACAGCTGTATTTCCTGCCAGGCAAGCATGTCTTCTCTTGACCTTCTACTGCCTCTGCAAAAGATAGGCTGGGCAGAGCCCTTCATGATGCTCATTTCTTCTGACCAACAGCAGTCCTGAGTTGGGCAATCAGAGCCCTCCTCTAGGGAGAGAAGCAAGAAGGCTGTGAGGAGTGCTGAGGACAATGGGAAGGAACGCTGAGAATGATGGGAAGGTGGGAGGGAGTACGGCGGTCTCAGCTCGTCTCTTAGCTCCGCTTGCCTTCTCTGATGGAAATAAGCTCCTCTGTCCTAACTACACAGCCTTACAGGGCACACATGATGCTGGATTGCCACTAGGGTTAGGATAACACAGCAGAGTGGTTTCATACTTGTTCTGCTCATCCTGGTGACTAGATCTCATAACTATTTACATGAGCACCTTCACGTTAAAAGCTCTGGGGTGTCATCACCCACTGGCATAAATGATGATCTTGTGGCAAGTGACAACCTGAGGGTTGAAAATGAAGAAAATATCTATACTGAGGAACTCGTAGTAAACAGTTGCAGTCACCCAGAATAGAAAACAGCCATGTTTGAAACAAACAGAAACAACAGAACAAGACTGGCCCAAATCTTGGCTGGTGTGGATCTCAGGAGAATCTCGAAGCTTCTGGTACAGGCAGGCACATTGATCCACAGTAGATACTTCACAGAATGCCAAAAAAAGGCTTAAGAAAGAAACTGCGCATAAAGTAAAACGTGAGTCCCAACCTTTATTTTTCTGACCTGTTGTCTTCTTAAATGACCATATGTTCTCTGTCCACTGAATACTGGACACTGCCCTATACTATAGTTCGAACTGCCCACTATCTACATTATAATATTGGCCCCTTTTATTTCTTTAGAAACGAAAACCAAAAGGTCATTTCTTTAATCGGAAATTTTTTATGTTACAAAGAAAACATATAATCACAAGGGAGATACTTTTTTAAAATTGGGAAGGTTAAAAGGAATAAACAGGACCAAAAGTTGGGCACCTTTTAGAAATCATTACACAATATGCATTCGTGCATTTTCTTTGTGGGCTGGTCAGGATAGATCGAAGAGTCCATTGTTTTTGACTCATCTGTTTCCTAACACGACTCAGTCCAACTTGGGTGAATTGTTGATGGGAGCTGTTACATCACTCTTCAATAGCTACATGGGTGGGAACTGCATTAAATATCCACAAAAAAAGGAATGCTCAAGGTTCTGGTTTGTGTTGGGGATCTCGAACCCTCCTGGTGGAAACCCATTGCAGTGCTGGACTGCAATGAACAGAGACTTGTGTCTACTAAAGAGTTTTCCCCTGAGCCTATAACCCACTACCTCTTTTTAATTTATTTCTCAGCTTATTTTTAATCTTTATTTCATGAAGGTCTAATTGAATAAGGTGTAACTGTAGACTGTTGATAAATATTTCAACCTCTAAAGCTATCATCCAGCTCAAAGTGTGACACATCTCAGCCCCCAGAAAAATCCTGTCTTGCCTCGTTCCAGGCTAATGAAGCCATCTGTGCTTACCCAGAACATCCACTCTTCTGCTCATGCCAGAAATCAGCATTGTGTATGAGAGTACTACCTGACATTTATATGGGACTTATAGTCTTACCCTTAAGCAAGTTACCACCGGGTTAATATAGTAAATTGCTTCTATATTCTGAAGCTGTGATAGACTCTCACCCTTAGTATAAAAATATTAACAACTTCCTGCATTTCACTGGACTTCTCTTTAACCATCAATGCACTCTAACATGTACCATTTGAAACCCAGTTTTTCAGGAAGCCACAGATAAACCCTGTGGATTGACACCTGGGATGTTACCATGGTGCATCTCGGGGTCCATCTGAAGTGCCCTCTTGTTCACAGGCTTATAGAGCCTTTTTAAATTTTTTTTTTAATTACATCACCATTTGAACTTCTTGAAAATCTTTCATGCACAACAAGAATATATTTCGTACACATCATTTTTAAAGAATAAATAAACAAATAAATAAATAAATAAATAAATAACCCAAGAAATTGTAATCGGTATAGGCTTTGTAGCCTGAATCTTGTACTTCCATAGTGGGTCTCTCTCCTTATTGCTAGGCATTGATCATGTTAAATATGTACCTTAAGTATTATTTTATGGATTCAGTATTACTGTAATGTATATTCATTAACTATAAAACTGTTAAGTTATATACGCATATATAATTTTATACACATGCTGTTTCCTAAAAGCTGTTACATTCTATGCTTCTGCAGTGAAATTGACAAACAGCACATTTTTAAGATTTGCTTTATAAAGATAGAGAAATGCCTGGGTTTCATTCTGTCTAGATTCCATGCGGACCCATGACAAAGAAAGAAGGAGTCCTTCAGAAAATGAAATAAGTGTCCAATGGCCATAGGGTTAGCTTGGACATCACAGGTGGCAGGGAGGTTTGCTTTAGTGGACTGGTGTCAGCGCCAACCTTGGTGAGCTCCCCATGATATTCTGTGTGTCATCACCAACAGTACTGTCTTGTCTCCAAGAAGCCTTACCACAGAAGGAACGACCCGAGAACCTGCCCAGACTCCGAAACCTGAGTTAGTCCAAATTGAGTGATGAAATTTTGAACCACATCTTTTTCTGTTATGACCCAGAATACTAGTTTCATTCAACAGTAACTGCTTTTTTGTTCAAGAAATCTTAGAAAGTATCATCTAATAGTTTGGGGGTTCTTGCCAGGGGAGGTAGCCCCCACCCTACCTTCCCACTGTGCACCATGTGACAAAGCACACTTATGCTGAAGTTCAACAGACTCTATGGCCAGCATAGTTTATTTTGTTTTGGGGAGGAGGGGGATTTAGTTTATTTTGTTTTGGTTGGTTGGTTGGTTGGTTTTCAATGCACAAAAAAAGACATGACACTCCAACTCCACAAGCCATTGTTTTCTTTTGGGCTGTCATCTCTGAGTTCTCTCTTAGTTCACGTGACTGTCTAGGTTCCTTCTTCCAACAAGAACCTATTGAGAACCTACTTTGTTACCTGACAGGGTTTCCAAGTTTTATATTCTTTGAAGAGTTAATATTTTAACAGAAGATTCTGCTCAAGGAGATTTTTTTTTTTTAAACTCTAACTCCCAGAATGGAGAACACCCCTCTGAGTAAGTCTGTTTTTCTAGTCCTGCTTTGGCACTAGTTCAGCTTATTTCCTCCTTGTCGGCAGGTACTTCCTAGCTGTGCAAATACACATCGAAATAAAAATACAGCCCCGTCCAAACACCAGTCATTGACAACAGCCGCCATGATCCTTTTGGACTTTCCTGGCAATACACAGTGCCTGTTTGCTGCCCGTTGCCCTTACGGAGCTGTTTAAGAAACAAAAGCCACCCAGAGTCCCAAAATGCTTCAGGTGCTCTGGCAACCACTGTTAATAAGCATGAGCACCACAAAGCCACCAGTTTATCTGTGTCTCAGGAGGGTTCTGCCATGTACCACACCACTATTCCCAGAAGCCAGGGGCCAGTGTGCAGAGATCAAGGGCCTTCAGAAAGACACAACAGGCTGGGCTTTAGCCACTTTGTAATCTGTGCCAAACCCCAAAGGTGGGGAGTCTGTCCTGGTGCATAGTTAGCAGGTGTGAACACATCCTGCCACCACTGGGAGAGAGGAAGAGTCTGTAGGGGATAGAGTAAAACTAGAGAATAACAGGGAAACTGCAAGGACACCCTCAAGTGTAAGGGACTTGCATATGTGCACATGTATGTGTGTGCATGCATGAGTGCATGCCAGTATGTGTGTATGTGTGCTTGTACGAATGCATATATGTACACGTGTATATGTTTGTGTATCTATGTGAGAGAGACAAAGAAACAGACAGACAGACATGTGAACTTTGTACATCACACATGCTAGGCAACACTGCTACTGAACAGCATCTGCAGCCCTCCAGCCTCACATTTCTGCTTGAGACAGGACTTCACCCAGCTGCCCAGACTAGCCTGGAATTTACTCTGTTCTCTAGACAAGTTGTAAACTTGGGAGTTTTCTGATTCAAACTTTTTAGTACCTAGGATTATAGGACTACAATACTGGCGCTGCCTAGAGATCCTGAGATCATCTGGATTTTTCTCAGGCTCATGTGACCTCAAATGTCCCCTATTCTACTGCAACACCCTTACAGGTTCTCTTTGAATCTGGGATTCACAGGAACACTCTTTCTATTCTTCAGTTTCTTTACACCCAATGGACGCATCTAGAAGTTTGAGGAAGACTAAAGTGCACATATCCCTAGATACACCCAGGAGAAAGCTTGGGCAAACAGCTGGGCTCCTGGCCTCCCCTGGCATTGACCTCCATATGGAGGCTGTTCTGACTGCTGAGACCTTGGGATGACCAGCTGCTGGAGGACAAATTCATCCAGCAAGGCAATCTTAATTGTTTTTCCAAAGGAACAATGTAGTAGTTGACCTTGAGAAGGTTCTTCCATCCATAGCAGCTTGACTTAAAAGAAAAAAAAAAAGCAGGAATGATTCAAAGAGAAAAGATGATCAATAATACGAAGTCCAGAGTTGTAAGTCACTTGAACCAAAACTGTCACTCAGCTTCGATCAGAAGGAAGTGATGGTGCTCATGGCTGACTAAGTGATGTATCAACACATGGAGGTTCACCACAGAGAAGTATCTCTACAAGCAATGTCTTTTCTCAGTAGTGTCTTGGAGGCAGACCATGATGTCATTAGACCCTGTTGGCTCTCCGGTTCACCTTTGATTGCCATTTGCTTGAGAGGCAGTGTTACTTCTGATGCAGTCTTTGGTCAACATGGTGGTTTGAATGAGATGTTCCTGACATGAGTCTTTGGCATTTGAATATGTGGTAAGCAGTTGGTGGTCCTGTTTGAGGAGGCTTTGGAGGTTGGTCTTGCTAGAGGAAATATGACACTGGGCGGGGCAAACTTTGAGGTTTCAAAGACCACCATGTGTGGTTTCAGGTACACCCTGTTTGCAGTTTATGATATGAGTTCTCAGCTACTGCTTCCGGCACCATGGTCTGCCACCTGCTGTCTCTATCCTCACTGGACTCTAACCATCTGGAAACAAACTTGTCTGTAAGTTGTCTTGGTTTTACTGCTTTGTTACAGCAATAGAAAAGTAACTAATACAGACAGTCCTATTATACAGCAACACAGTTGCTGCTGTTATTTAACAGGAAGAGTTATTCTATATGTTCTACAAAGTACTGGACAGACAGTCCGAGGCACTAAATCTTCCCCCTACGCTGTACTTCTCTGGAAAGTCCTGTTGCATGGCTGTACTGTAAATACAAACTTGAAGTAAAATGTTTTGAAAAGACAGATGAGACTCGTTGGCAGAACACCTGACTACACACACACACACACACACACACACACACACACACCACACACATGAGCATATACTTGCACCTGTTTTAAATGTCTCAGAAGATGTAGAATGCAGATGAGGTTATAGTGAAGAAAGTTATTAGGAATGTCCTCACCAGAGTAGGACCTCATGAAGATCCAGCCCTAGCTGAGGAGCTACTGGCTGTTAGTGACTCCTGGTGATGAAAAGGGTAGTCATTATTTTAAACATGATGTAGCCATGAAGAAGCTGCCCATGCTCTGGTAAACAACCCTACATCCATTCCCACGTAGGCAATCCTAACTAAATTCAGTGAGTCATTAAAGAAGACATTAAAGTAAGAGGGGACTGCTGGGAAATAGAAGGTATTGAGAGGAAATAGAAGGAGGAAATGGAAGGAGGTGATGGAGCTAGATCAAAATATATTACACACACGTGTGAAATTCTCAAAGAAGAGATTTAAATTATTGAATTTTTGAAAGCAATGTTTGGTGCATTATTTCAACTGGGGGCGCCATGAAAGCTCCACGACTGTACATTTATTTACTTGAATTGATTTCAGTGTCCACTGAGAAAATACTACAGACATGACAGAATTGGTTATAAAGATAAACAGAGGAAATGATCACTTTTCTAAAGGAAATTAGAGCCAATGAGTATAAAATACCACACACTGATAAAATAGTGAGTTCTTGACTTTATACATTCTTTAATAATATTTTGTGATAATTTAATTTAATAAGTTAGTTAATTCAATACATAATTATTATGATAGCTATGTCTGATTCTGATTTGTCATGGCCTGTGTTTCTTGGGCAGAAAACTTCAGATTATGTTTATGTCTAAGCATTCCTTGTGATGACCACATTTTTGCACTTAAAAAAAACCACTTTTGCCAAGCCTTGGATATCTGCCCTGAAATATATAACTTTAGCATTTTATTTTAAGTGAGTTTAATATAATTTCTTGTTAGTGTATACTCTAAAACCACAGTGATTTCTCTTCAAATTATGAATATCTCAGAATCTCTTGTGAAGTTTTACAAGAGGTAACAGTTACCTAGACTCCATCCAAATCTGGTAATTGAGCCAAGGGCGGGGTCTGGCAGACGTGCTTTAACAAAGCCCATCACTGGCAACTCATGCCTGGCTGGAATGACAAGCCATGTGACTGCCTTGAATTTTACATCTTGTGACCATCAAAAGGTAAACTCTTGACAACACGGAGTCTATCAGTGTTCTTTGAAACATATCCTACCAACACACTTAGTTTCAAGGTCTCTTTTCTGTGGAGTTCCTGGGCCAGGTTCTCCCTGGCTCTTCTTTCCCTCTTTTCTAGTCATGGATGTTACATCTTAGGAAACAACTCATTTAAATAGCAGAATCTTCATTTCCCTGAATACTTGGAAGACCACATAACAAGACAACAGAACCTGTTTCCCTCTGTTCTTGTTCCGCTCCAACCAGCACGGCTGATGTCTCTGACTCTAAAAGTGTGAGAGTTTCTCATCACCACTGATCAAGTAGGTCCCTAGCAGAAGACATTTCATGTCATCGAACATAACTCCTTTCTAAGACCCTCCTTCTGGAGAGAGTAATCTCAGGGGAAGGGCTCAATCCTCAGAACCACTTCCCAATTCCTTCAGTAACACTTGTCAGCTGCAGGTTGTTGTGCTGTGTTTCTGATTAACTGGCCAACAGTTGGGGCACTCACAACCCTCTCCTTGCCTGGGTTTCATTAATGACCTTGAGTAGGCCACGTTACTTAGGGAAATGTGGCGTTCTCTTTCTTACAAAGAGCATGGCAAGAGACACAGATGAAGACATGCCTGGCACAGGAAGGACATTGGTGCTTTGATGCCCATTGGGCGCGGGTCACTGGACTCTATACTTCCACATTCCTAGCTGCTCTAAACCTTAGCATTTGGGGTTTGGGAATATTCTTTGCTGTTTAAGAATGCTTGAGTAAATTATGGGCCACTGCTGATCAAATACACCCTCAATTCTCATCAAACCTTCACCTTTCCAGGGACAATCACATCCTGATGCCACATAGGGGCCACTAACTGTTCAGTGAACCCATTAGCACAGTAAAAAGATACGATCATTTCAGAATTTTTAAGGGCTTTAAGAGTTGCTTGCCAAGAAATTCAGAAATATGGACACATGTACATATTTGACAGTATCTCAAACATGAACCTGTTTGCAGACTTAGCATTATTATATATATCGGAGTGTTTGGATCACTCCACAGTGTTATTATAACAGTCTCTTATAATAAGTCCTATTCTAATATAATTCAAGAGTGTTTTCTACTTATTTATGGTTAAACAAGTACATTGAAACAGGAATAACATCTGAAGGGTATTCAGGGTACCTCCTCTCATTGACAGTGTCTACATCTAAGGCCTTAGAATGATTTCCTTAGAATTCTTTTTCTTCCCAAATGCCAGTATTGCTATTCGTCTTTGAAAAAGAAGCCATCATTTTGATTCTAGAAACATTTAGTCATCCCCCACCATGCTTACTATTCATTCTGAATGCTGACATACTTCATGACAGCCAGCATGTTTACAGAACAAATTAAAGCAGAAAGGGCAAGCCAAGAACATCCCAATGCTTTGTTTGTTATGACTCAAAGACACCGCATCACCAAAGACTTCAAAGAGGGTGCTTTATGCCATTCAGAAATTTAATCATCATTTTTGTGCTTAGCAAAAAAAAAAAAAAGAATATCGCAGTATCACTTCAGGAAATATGTATCCTCTGATGAGAAACTTCTATCTTTTTCCAGACCAGTAGTTATTCAGCTGCAAGATGAAGAGCCTTCTCAGGACCTGGTCCTTGTATATATGCGTGCCATTATGCTAGTATATATTACGTGACTTGCATAAGCAACATTTTGTTCTGTGTGAAGTCACAGAGGAAATGACAACTGAAAATGCATGTCCCTGCCAGAAACTCAACATGGGCACAGGTGGCTCTGATTACTTAGGACTCCTCTATCCCTACAAGTGCATTTCTTGGCACAGACAACAATGAAACCATACAGGTCTGGTTCAGAAATATCTGTCAATTTAGCATAATTTTTTATTGAAATGTACTAGATGTTCTTGAAGGTAAGTATGTAGCACATCAACACATTTGCGCTGACTCAGAAGATAAATCTCTTAATGACTTCCTATGGAAATATTGGCGAGCGGATGGAGTTGAATTGAGGCGAATTTGGCCTTTTTCATTAAAATGGAATCATGTGCTTGACTATATATGGAGCCCCTGATTTTATTTTTTATAACAGGCAGACAAGATAGATTCTAGATTATATCTTTCAGGACAAAGTTGCTATTGGTGTACATTTTGCATGGGAGCTTGTTTCTGTTGCTTACATCTGTAACATATTAGGAGACAGACATCCTGGGTTCTGAGTTTTCTATTCTTCAAGCAGTCTATTTCTACCCCTCTGGGGTCAGAAAGGAGAAGTTTCAAACACATGTGTGATAGGAGACATAGGGTCTGAGAGCTGGCGAGATGGTCTGCTGAGTAAGAGTGTATACCACTCTTGCAGAGGGTCTAACTTTGGTTCCTAGCACCCATATCACAACCATACATAACTCCTCCTCTGGGGTCGCCAAATGCCTCTGGCCTCTTTGGGCATGTATGCTCACATGTGCATATCTCCAGCTGCACCCAGGACACCCAGCTGCATCATATTTAAGCAGATATTCTTTTCCAGAGACAGATTATACCAAGTTTCCTATAACTTGTTTTTTTTTTTGCAGTATGTGTGTGTCTGTGTGTGTACATGTGTATATGTGTGTGTGTGTGTCTGTGTGTGCATGTGCATGTGCATATGTGTGTCTATGTGTCTGTGTGTGTATATGTGGGGGTGTCTGTGTGCATATGTGAGGGTGTCTGTGTGTGTATATGTGGAGGTGTCTGTGTGTGTATATGTGTGTGTGTATGTGTGTGTATGTGGGGGTTTCTGTGCATGTGCATATGTGTGTATATTTGTACCTGTGTGCATATGTGTGTATGTTTGTACCTGTGTACATCAGTGTGTGTATGTATGTGCATGTCTGTACCCACGTGTGTGTGTCCATGTGTCTGTGTGTCTGTGAATGTGCATGTGTGTCTCTCTGTGTGTGCTTGTGCCCAATCTGTCCTAAAACAAAAATTAGGACACAGATACTATAAAGGAGGAATAGGGAGAACGTGGAGGAGCCTTTTGTGGGGAGGGAGGTGGGATAGTGATGCAGAGAGAAAGGGAATGGGAAGGTACAGCTAACAATGAGGATGCTCAAAAGCCCCATGTGGTATAATAATGGCACACACCCCCTGCATATAGGGCTCGGGGAACATTGCAAAATAATGGGGTGAAGACTGTAAGAGCCAGAGGTCCAAAGCAGCTGCTGAAAGACAAGTTTCTTCTAAATTGAAGTAGCAAGAGAACACACGTGGACGGAGGGAGTTGATCTGGGAGGAATTGGGAGAGGAGATATGTTCTACAAAATTCTCTAGGAAATAATAAAAATACGATGCGTAGATGTGAAGTCTACTAAGTAACGAAAGTAATTTTGTGGCTGTGCGATTAGGAGTTTATGCATGTATGTGTGAGTGTGTGGAGGGAGGGTTGTGTACAGGTATATTTGTGTGTGGCAGCCAGAGGTCCACTTCAGGTGTCTTTCTCAGTTATTCCCAACCTCAAGACAAGAGAACGAGACAGGTTCTGTCACTAAATCTACAGCTCAAGTAGGTCACCAGGAATTTCAGAGGCGCTCTTGTCCCCTCTTTCTTAGGGTTGGAAAATCCAATTCCTAGTCCCCCCAAAAGGAAAATATATACAAATTGCATTTTAATTTTATGGCTGTAGGAGGTTGGAGCACCAGGCCTTACAAATGCAAAGGCTAAGGAATGATTACAGAGAGTCAAATGGTTTATCTTCGACTGGGTCACCCAGCTGCTGAATAAGTGTCACAGCCTGAGCTGGAATCTAGACTCACCTCATCTCCGACTCAGCATTCAAACACTACACTAAGAATTTCTTAGATCTGAGGTTTGCAGGAAACTAGAAATGACAGCCAATGGACTCATCTTCGATATCTGAGATCACTAAACTAATTTTCATAGTGACAAAATATTAGGAGCAATTTAGGGGCAATTCTGCTTTTCAAAAAGGTCAGAGGATGGTGTGGCCAAAAGGAGTTGAAACGACAGGAGGTCTTCTATGAGTCTCCTTTTGTTTTGTTTCTGAAACAGTGTCTCTATTGTATCACACAGTCTGTCCTTAAACTCTCTCCATAGACCAGGCTGGCTTAGAACTCACAGAGATTCGCCTGCCTCTGCCTCCCAAGTGTTGGGATTAAAGGTATGGGCAGCTATGCTCAGCTTCTATAAGTCTCTTTAATTAGATGGAGACTTTCACCAAAATGTTAACAGTGATTACTTTCATGGGATGAAATTGGGATGCTCTGAGAGATATTTTTTTACTCAGTGTCTTTTCTGTATTTTCCAAGTTCCAAGCACTGGGTGCTCATCACGTTTCCAAACCAGTAAAAGATGAAAATGTGTTTAAAAAAATACAAAAAGTGCCTCTCACTCCTATTATTTCAGACTTAGATCAACACCCAAGTTGTTGAGTGAGAAATTCACCTGGTGAGTGGGTCCTTCAAAGAATCCAGAGATTGCTATGAAGACATTACTTGTTAATTTTCTCATAATATTTCCATTATCTCTAAAGATAGTTCCTATTTCTGAGACTCTCCAAGGTTGTGGGTTCAGCGAGAAATGGAACTAACTGATTTGTCGCTGAAAATTCACCCAGTGGCTTCCTTAGCCGGAAAGAATCCCGATGTGCCACCGAGCAGCTATACCTTGCTGCAAAGCTAACTACAGTGATAAATGAGCTTCAGCACCTGACAAAACCAGA
This sequence comes from Apodemus sylvaticus, assembly GCF_947179515.1. Lineage (NCBI taxonomy): Eukaryota > Metazoa > Chordata > Mammalia > Rodentia > Muridae > Apodemus > Apodemus sylvaticus. The sequence continues at coordinate 35,010,718 of NC_067494.1, read as the reverse complement.
AGACCACGGTTTCTCCAGAAGGTTCTATGAGTCTTGCTTTCATAGAACACAGAGGCTCCACTAATTCAGTTATTTACATTGCTGATCCAGCAGGAAGGACCAGTGTTTCAGCTGACACAGTGAAAAATAATTTGACATTCTTGGTGTCACTCATCACTGCTGTCCAGGAAAACAGTGAAATTCTGCCTGGCACTCCTGTCCTCAGAGCCATGTCTATGTCTGTCTGCAGGGAACTAAGAGGCAGACGTCTCTCAATCCTTAGGTGTTCATTGATATTGGGTAAGGCACAGCTTGATCCACCAGCTTGATCCAGTTTTTCAGTAAAACATACAGCTGGATTGAAGATAAAGTTACATGTCAAACTGCTTCTTCCAAGCTCGTCAGGGACCGGGACATGGAATGCCCATCCCCCCAAAGTCCCAGAACCAAGTGCAAAGTCCCTGTTCTTTACCTCTAAAAGAGTTGCCTAGAATGGTGTGAATTCTTCAATAACTTGTCTTGTTCCTTTAAATGAATGCTTTATTTTTAAATCAGTGGTAGAATGTAACATGTAAGAGAGCTAGTCCTGAGACCGTGTTAAGTACCTTCCAGGGGAATTCACTGTCATGGTGTCTGTGCAAAATATAAAGCTACATAGCACCTACATATAAAATCTAATTCTGGTAAGCGTTGGCTTCCAAAGGAAGCATTTATGGAGTACATGTGTAGATTCCCGGACTGTGGGTGTTTTAGAACACCAGCAGGTTATGGGCAAAAGGAAGCCATCAGTTCTCTCCTCATTCCAGCAACTTCCATTCACTTTCCTCATGGTCCACAGGGTGCAGTGGCTTATATGTGTGTGGGCGTCTTTCATGGGGATTGATAACAGCGTGATACAGTGCTGGTGGAGCAGAACTGTATGTGTACCAATAGCTTTACAAACCACCATACCTCTTTCCCATACCAAACCTACTTCTACTAATACATGTAAACTAAAAAGGTCAGAGAGATGGCTCAGTGGTTATGGGCACTCACTGATATTCCAAAGGTCCAGAGTTCAATTCCCAGCACTCACATTCCATCTCACAACCACCTGATGTCATCTTCTGGGGTGAAAATGTACCCGTGTCTGGTGTGCAGACAAAAGTACTAGTATACATAAAGTACACAAATATGTAAGTCTTTTTTTTTTAAGTACAACATAAGCATCACTTACATAGTCAAGAAAGAAAAAAATGCTTTCAACAGTCTAAAAAATGAAATTCATTGACTACATCATCAATTATATGCCACTGGAAAAATGTAGACATGTATAATATGATTAAGGTAGATTAAGTTCTACTTTCATGTGATGGCACTTCAGTGATGGGCCACATTTTATGCAGTTGTCCCATGGAACTACTGTGGAGCTAAACATTTCTTATCCCTCAGTGGCGCCACTAACATCTACCCCAGTGTTAGGGTGCAATGTATTACTGTGATGCTTGTGCTGGGAGTGCTTGGATCAGACCTGAGCACAGCCCTCTGTAGAAAAGTGCAACACATATAATTACATATACTATATTATATTCACTCAGGACAGTGAACACAGGATCTATTTTTAGTTTAAGGTTCATTAGATTCTTATTTTTATTGTTGGTTTAGGATGTATTCCAAGCATTGTATTAGGAAAAATGTTAGTCACACCCTATGTTATTCTCTGGCAGAGACTGAGAGTTCTCGTTATTACCATCCCTTAAGCCCATCAACACCCCCCTCCCCAGGAAATGGGTCTGTAAATAGCTTTAAAGACTAGCGGCACTTTGAAATGTGCACATAACACTGAAATGACTTAAGAACCTATTTCACAGATGCACCCCTGGCTCTAAGTAACATGATGATCTGTGAAACTACTCATCTACAATATAGAAGGAAAAGATAATTTTATCTAACACCTATTGTTAGTTTCAATTGCCATTATTGAAATTGGCATTATTGAACTAGACTGCATTGGTCAATTAACTGATAATTAACCAAGCAATTAACTAATTAATTAATTGTACAAGGTAAGCAGATTACAATGTTCACTTCATGGACAGGGGAACTGAGCACAAAACAGTTAACAACTTATCTAAAGTTGTGCAGCTAAGAAGTGGAAGGAGGAAGCTTTGAACTTGGGACTGAAGTCCTTAGCTCTTTCATGACGCAACAATATGATGCTTCAAGACATCAACAGAATTGGTAACCTTCAGGCTAGTTTTAAATTCTTCTTATAAATTTTATGTTTTTTACTGTAGTTAATTAAAGTTTTGTTATCTCAGAATTATATTTTTTAAAAAGCCATCATTTTCCCGTTATATCTGCCCATTTCATCAAATAATACGGCCTTTGAGGTAGAAGCAATGTTCAGAGATGAGAGAAGCACAAGGCCCAAGTAGCCATTGCTGTCCCCAAAGGCAGAGACAGGAAAACTAAAAGGAGCACACAGCTCAAACCAAGGCCCAAACCACGAAGGGCAGACATTAGACCTGAATGTTTGTTTCTAGAGCGCCTGTGCTACCAGGGTATCCCATGGCCTTGGGTAAATATGTTCATATGGTTGTGGGTCACAAGTCACATGGTAACTCTTTCAAGTTGACTTTTTACACTCCATGTACCTTTCCACAGTGAGTATTGCACATCGTTGATGGTTCTTCCTTTCTGGGGTTCTTGGTGAAGCTCTACCCTCTAGTTCTACTGGGCCTTGCTCTAGCAGGGACACTGAGCAGTAGCTTAGGCAATAGTAAGCTTCTGCTTGGCCTCTCAGACTTTTCTTTGATGTCTTGGTGGAAGCTGCTATGACCTCACACCTCTTGTATTCAGCACACCTGAAAAACCATGACAATGCATCTGCACCAGGATCTGCCACTGGCACAGATTTATTTGAACCATCGCTGTAGTGCCCACAGACGACACAATAAATAAAAAACAAGGGATACAATCACAAAGTTTCCCAGGGTATCAAGTCATGTACAGTACCCAAGAGTTAAGCCTTTGACAAAAAATTGCCTTTGTAGTTGGATTTCTGAGTTTCTCTCAGAACCTCTTTGCATGATCTGGCGAATGAACGCAGTCACAACTAAGGCTTGCACAGATCTTCCATGATCAGTAGGCTGTATTCACATCAGTCCTGTGCCCTTCACTCTTTCTCTAGCCATTTCCAGATAGTTCTATTTCACTTGAGTTTGTTTCTGAGTCTCACTATTAACTATAATGATACTCAGTACAGAAACAGGTTTTTGTCACTATACAAACACGGCAGGAAGGGGTTGGAGCGAGGGCTCAGCAATTTAGAGCAAGCACTGCTTTTGCAGAAGACCCTGGTTTGATCCCCAGCACTTGTGTCAAGCAGCCCATAACTGCATGACTCCAGAATCATGGGATCTTATATCCTCCTCTGGACTCTATTGGCACTATGTTCATATACATAAACACACACACACACACACACACACACATTCACACACATATACACATACACACAGTAAGACATGTATAATTAAAAATAAAAGTAAAAATTTTAAAATTAGATGGTCTTAATGTTTAGTACATCTCCACCAATTAATCTGGCCAGTCACTTTTTCTCTTTGGCCTTCCATGCAGTCTTAGGGCCTCAGCATAATGCAGTGAAGATCTTCCAGTAGTATAGCAAGGCTAGCCTTTTTTCTTATATACTCCTGATAACTAACTGTCTAACTTACTAGCCTCCCTAAAACAGCACATAATGCTCCCTTACTTGACTTTCCTAATTCTCCCATGCTCTGCTCCTGACCCTGGGAGTCATTCCCATACTTGGAGTAACTACTTGCTAACAGCCTCACTTGTTGGTACCAAGTTTCTGTCAGTTCATTTTCTGTGACTAACACCATATAGCATGGACTGGGTAAACTATAAAGATAAAAGTTCTGTCATGCCTCCAAGTTCTGGTCCAAGGGTTAGAGGTCATATATGATGATGCTTCTCATGCTGTCAGGACCCAAAGTAGGACATGGCATTATACTGCAAGAGATATAAAGTGTGCACCTCTGTGTACACTCTGAGTCCTGTCTTGCCTTTTTATAAAGCTACCGGCATTTAATTATAGAGCGTCATCCTGATAGCTTTATCTAGTACCAGGCACCTTTCAAAAGCCCCATCTGTGCCCACCACCGTCAAATTGGCTTTCCCCCATCTTATTACCTCCTGATGGAATGAAATTTTAGCATGTCCTATTGAAAACCAGAACTCTGTTTTCATCTCCGAAGGCTATGGAAACTTAGATCTGCATAACCATTATCCTTCTTCATCGACGTGATTAGATTTGGAATTGTCACAGAATCAGAACTCTCAGTTTGTCTTTGAGGATATTTCCAAAAATGTTTAAGTGAAGATGGAAGACTTGCACTGGGTCTGTGTAGCAACCTCCCACAGGCTGAGGGTCTGTGGACCGAATTTGAAGGGAAAAGCAAACTGAGCGACAACATTCATCCATCAGTGCTTCCTAACTGGTGGCAACAGTGTGACCTGCTTCCTCTTGCTACTGCTGTCATGGCTTTCCTGTCACAATGTCACCCTTAGACTGGGAACTACAGTAAACCTTAACTTCCTTTGGCCAGGCATTTGTCACAACAATGAGGAAAGTCACCCATACAGTTAGTTGGCTTTCTCAGTTCTCAGAAGCTCTGAGACCTTTGAAAGAATGCACAGGATCTGAGCCACCAACTCCGATATATGCATTGTCTCCTCACAAGAGTGTGTTCATTGTGTGTGCGGTCCCTTCACTGTGAATGGCAGGGATGAGAACCTGCCTTGGATGCGCTATTGGGAATTTATTCTATAATGCTAGTCACTGTTATTTCTTCTGCTAAAACGGATTCTTTTATAAGGACACAAAGGAAGGTGTTTGTGTTTGGAAGCTGTGGAGGAAAGACACTAGTGTTCACCTGTGTCTACACGTAAGGAGAAGGACAAGGTCCTGCACTCTGTAGGGACATTCTTCCAGTAGATATGATAGTTCTGAGGCCTTGGGATCACTGAGTACTGGTCTGCCCATTAGAGTTATGGAAGTAGCTTACCTAAGTTCTCTACCTGTCAAGTAAATAACAGAGTCCATTCTCCAAATTCTAGATCTTTCTGAAGACAGAGATCAGGTCACAAGACATTGGCAGGAAAACCATTATCACCCAAGAGGCTTAAGGTTGCATCAGAAGTTGTGACAATAGAAAGACTCCAGAAGTTGAGTGGAATTGGCAGCCTGCAGAATTCAGTCCCAGGGACCAATATCGAACCACTTGGCAACTGTTAAGTGTCATTCATCTCAAAATAATGACAATAAGCAGACTCTGTAGAAAGGACACTTGGCATCACAAAAAAAAAAAAAAAAGTCAAGAGAGACTAGAAGAGAATACTCTCTGACAATGCGACACTGGCATCCCTGACAAGGTGTCCATTTGTGATTTCCAAGGCCTGCTCTTGTCAGAAACCTTCAATGGCAGAGACTTAATGAATCCTTGATGTTGAAAGTCATACTGTTGTTAAATGTTCTTTTATCTAAATATAGACCCTCTCTGGATCATTGTTTCATTATCAACTTGAAAATCTAAACGCTCCCAAGCAGTTGTCTACCAATGCAAAGTACAAATAATCCAGAACGAGGGGCTTGGGGGCGGGACGGATACTCTCTGTGCTGGAAATGTGTTTTAATTCATCATGAAAGAAATGTTTCTGTAACGAGAATTCGGCCACGCATGGATGGAGCAAAGGCAAACAGGCTTTCATCAGCTTTGGCCTCATGTGCTTTTCGTGAGGTCACCATGAAAAACAAGACACGCATATTAACAAAAAACAGAGCTAGGTAGCCGAAGAGAGCTGCCACGCTCTTGGAATGGAGGTGTAACATGCATGGTCTGCCTCAACCTTGCCTTGTCTCCCTCAATAAGCACCAACATCATACAGTTAGAGATTGTGTCATTTGGTTTCTAGAATTTCGTTTGCTCCCTTGGGTTTTCAGTTGTCTCTGTGCTTCAGCTCTTTAAGAAAGCTTTTCAGCTTCCTTATCCTGACCCCTGAAAGATGGATATCATTGGCTGTTGAGCTTCGGATGAAGAGGTAATCATGGGTGTCAAGTTTCAACAGCAGAAGACCTTCCAGGAACAACCAGAAAGCCTGCTGGGCTTGCTGTACTGAGACTTCTGCATAGCTACAGTTAGCCTGTGGGTCAGAGTCAGAAGACAGAGGGTCAGGAGTAAGACAGCACAGAGAGCTAGAACTAGGAACCAGAGAAACCTGAGCTCTACTGGATACGTTAGCAGAGACAGAAGTGAGGGAGGCTCTCTAGGATACAATATACAGAATTGTAGGTGTGTGTGTGTGTGTGTGTGTGTGTACGTGTAAGAAGAGATGATTCTAAAAATGAGAGACAGCATTATCGAGTTGTCTTGAAAGTTAAACTGCACATTCCTGAGACATGATAAATGAATACCCTCAAAGCTTCAATACATGAATTTCATGAGGCTTGGGGAACACTCAGTGACAAAGGCAAATTCTGCCTGGGAGTGGATTTGGAAGGGGCATGAGGCTAAGAAGATAATAAAGGAGTAGCTGACGAGCAGTGATCCTTCACTCTTGCCAATGTGGTCTGTCAACACAAGGTCAAACGCACATGATCAAGGTCTTTCTAACACATGAACAAGCAGCATAATTAATGAAGTCTCCAGGTAGCTACTACAGGCCCTGTTACTATCAGCCTTGAGCGTCTCTACTTCTTGGGAGGCCTGTGTGGGGGACTTTAAACTAAAACACGGTGTTATGCAAAGCTGATATCTACTCAACTGAAGCCAGGCTCTCATCTTTGACAAGGACAGCTTTCATTGCCTGAGGCTACCCCTGCTCCATGATCTGCTGATGTCAATTGAAACCAAGGTGCTGAGAAAGTCCTCAGGGAAGGCAGGTACTTCAGAGTAGGAAGGAGAGGCTAGCAAGATGAAACATTTCCAGCCTGTCCCCCTAGCAACGCCCAGCAAAACTTCTATTAAAGAGTGATGAAGTAATGTCTGTTGACAGTATGTGGCCCCAAGACCATGTAAAACCCAAAATGAACAATGAACCACTTTGGGAAATTGGAAAATACACATCTAAACAAAGAGTGATTCCAGTTAAAGAAAGAAAGAAACACACACACACACACACACATACACACACACACACACACACACACACACACACACACACACACGAACCAGAACATTCATATGTTTTGTATACAGATCCTAGTGAGACTGCAAAAATAAACAATTACTGAAGAAACGAGTGAATTTTTTTGAGTAAAAAATATTAAAATCAACCGGCTCTTGAAATGCTAGATCATCATGTACTGCTAAGAAGCCAAACAGTCAAGAGAAGGAGGATTCACTAGGGAGCTGGTTTCCAGGAAGTAGGCGTGTCTCAATGATCTCGAAGAAAAGCTGAGGTCACACTGGAGAGGAGGAAGAGCTAGCCAGGTCTGGCACAGGCTCCTCCACATACTCCTGTGGCTGCAATGCCCACCCTCCCCTCACTTCCGCTCCTCCTCAGACCAAGCACATCTGTTGCCTTCCTCCTAGGCCTCCTCTTGGATTTCCTCCAGCTGCTTCTCAGAAAGCCTTGAAGCTGTCGCTGATGTTTTATTCTTTTTTTTTTTTTTTTTTTTTTTTTTTTTTTTACCAAGGCCTGTCTGGATTAACCAAGACCACTTCTCCCTTTTGAGGTGGACTCTGTGGTTGTCCCCTAGATGATCTTGAGCTTTGGTAAGCAAATAAATCATTCCCACTCACACAGAGATTATGTTAAATGCCTTCTAAACAGTTGTGAAGAGATGGTCTGTGGAAATTCTGGCCTTTGGAGATCCCCTTGTGGCTTCTAGAAAGACATTCTGAGCAGGCCCTCAAAGAAACCCTTCATTTCTCCTGATTCTACCTCAAAACCAAGGACATTCTGAGCAAATTTCTCAGAACTTCAGAGACTTAGACTGAAATGTGAGCTTCCTTCCAAGTCCTAGGCTTAGCTAGGAAAGTCTAGGAACTTCTAACCAGGTTCCCTGAATCCCAGCCTGTGTGGCTTTGTCTCAGGATAAGTCAGGAGTTGTCCCATCTCAAAAGCAGTGAGTTGGTTAAGGGTTTAGAAACAACTGAAATTTCTTCAGTTTTGTGTGTGTGTGTGTGTGTGTGTCTGTGTGTGTCTGTGTGTGTCTGTGTCTGTGTGTGTGCTGGGACAGATTTCTTTTTATTTTACTTTTATTTCTCTTTACTTCCTAGTACTGGTCCATTGTGTCTCATACTTTCCCTCTGCTTTTCCACGAACAATAGGAACAATAGCAGACACTAGGAACTGTGCGTGGCACAGACTTGTCTTTCAGAGCACAGCTCACTTTTGTGGCGAGAAGAGTGGTTTTGTCTGCTCAGGCTGGTCAGCTGCTTCTGTTTGCATTACAACTCTCCTGAGCCGGCAGTACTGTCCTTGATGGCACAGACAAGCTGCTACCCATCACCACAGCAAAACACAGCTATCAACTCTGCGGTATGCAGAGACTTTCACTTCCAAAGCTGTTTGGAAAGCCCGCCCCTTTAAGAGCAAGCAAATGCACAGAGCTTCGGAGACAGACAGAAGGGACACAGACAGTGGTGGGAGGGCCTATCTAATGTCACACAGATTGCACTGGGAACCCACTTCTGCCATGGGAAATTCAATGGGTTGTAAAAAATTCCCCCAAATCTAGAGTTGTGCTTTTAATTTTTTTGCATAATATTAAAAACTATATCTTTGCTATTGTAAGAACAGAAAAAACGAAACCTCAGGAAAAGCTATGCAGATATGTGGGGAACTGTTTTCAAATCTACAAGTATCCACTGTGCTCATTTTACAACTCTTTTTTCCTGTCTCGTTTATTCTTTTCTGATTAGAGTGGGAATAATAATTAATAATAATAATTATAATAATAATAACAGAAACAATAGTTTCCAACATTTGCTAAGCATGCTGTCCCTGAAGTTAACAGATTGCCCACATGCAGGCTGTCCACACTCGCCAGCCCTCCACTGAAGAAGGAGTGGGATCAGGACCTGGCGCTGTGTAAGCGAGTGGCTCTCCTCCCAGAACTGACATCCAATAAAGAGCCATTGTGGGATCTGGACCCTTCAACGCGCAGGACAAACGACTCAAATGAAGACGCACAATGCGTGTGAGTGGGATGAGAAACTTGAATGGAGTATAATCGCTTCCTGAGTGCCTATCGCCTCGTATTACTCCACCGCGGGACTTCACTCCCCAGTTCAGACCTTGCCTGGTGTAACTACCAATTTCCATTTCTCGGTTGATAAGGAAAGATGATTGCTGTGATAACTATTGAGGAATATGGCTATCTAGAGTCGTTGGGGAGCCGGAGTGGAAAATCGTCACTAGGAGGAGATGGAAAGGGTCTTGGGGTCGTGAGGAGGAGACAGGCCTTGTGGAAAGAGAACTGATACTCTGTGTGACCATGCTTGAGACATCCGACACCAAGCATGGTGGGGTGAGGAACTGAATCTGGCCAAGACTTGAGCAGATGTATGATTTCTACTTGAGGGTGACACTGAGATACAAGAAATTGGGGCTGCAGGACAAAAGTCCCCTGCTAAGTTCGTCTGCTGTGCAGCAGACAGGGGGTTTGAGCATAGCGTGCCTGTGGTTGCAGATCTAGATGGCTGGAGCTTAGAGGGGCCTGGAAGGGTAAGAGTGCTCACTGACGCTGAGCCACAATTCCTGTCAGCTAACAGGAATACCTAACAGCTAACCTCACTACAGAGGAGATGAGAGAGGAAGAGAGGGGAGGGGAGGGGAGGGGAGGGAGAGGAAGGGAGGGGAGGAAGGGGATAGAAGGGGAGGGGAGGAGAGGGGAGGGGAAGAGATGGGAGGAGAGGGGATGGTAGAGGAGAGGAGGGGCAGGAAGGGGATGAAAAGGGAGAGGAGGGGAGGGGAAGGGAAGGGAGGGGAGGGTAAGGGAAGGGATGGAAAAGGAGAGGAGGGAGGGTAGGGGAAGGGAGGGAAGGGAAAGGGAGAGGAGGGGAGGGGAAGGGAGGGGACGGGAGAGGAGGGGACGGAAGGGGAGGGAAAAGGAGGGGACGGGAGAGGAGGGGAGGGGAAGGAATGGAAGGGGAGGGAAAGGGAGGGGAGGGGAAGGGAGAAGAGGGGGAGGGAGAGGAGAGGAGGGGAAGAAAGGGGAGCAGAGGGGAGGGGAAGAGGAGAGGGGAGGGGAAGGGAAGAGGAGAGGGGAGGGGACAGGAAAAGGAGAGCGGAGGGGAGGGGAAGAGAGGAGAGGAAGAAAGAGAACACCTAAACAAAACTTCAGTGGCTCCTAGCCACTCAGTAGCCGAGGACCAAATGAACTGCACATCGGGAAGCCTTGTCCACTTCATTCTGTATTCCATCATTTGAGGACCACTTTGTTCATTTTTTCTACATCTTTGAGCTAAGTGCATCTTTAACCAATCAGCTTTGTCCAGAAGATAGAAGTTCTTTCTCCCATAACCCTCTTTAATATCTTGATGGCATATTTTTCTTATCAGTGCTAGGCATCAAACCCAAATGCTTGAACATGCTAATGGTGCACTCCCATGGCTGAGTCATGCACACAGAGCCTGTGTCATAACTTGCAAGAACCATTCCCTGGTCTAGGTCCATTTTCACATGTGCAATTATGTACAGATACACAAGCAAAGAAAAGCAGTCCCATATGTGTGAAAGGATGAAAATATATCAATAAAAGATCGGGAGCCAACTTCAATCATCATTTTTCATGCACCATACTTGATCAATATGGTTCTGGTATCTAATTAAGGGATGAAATGTTATTTGAAATATGTCATTTCATCTGATGTATAACATCAAACTTTCTATTCCATAAACTGGATCTAATTGAAAAAAATCACAAGTGAGTATTTCTCCCTACCACCCCGACATTAAATTCCCCCAGGTTGGCAACTCACCAGAATTAAGCAAAATGATAGATTTGAGGCACACAAACTCTTCGCCCTGCAGATTCATCATGCGGAACCTACTCGACGTAGCCAGCAACATGTCGAAGATCTCCACCATGCCTTCCACACATTTACCTTGATTCCTACAAAGACAGATGTTCAAAAAGAATTAAAGCACAGAAAACCTCTGCAAGATGTACAGGTCATATCCTAAAACTCCCCCAGGCTCAAACCTGTAGCAACTGTCGGCAGCTCGCTCTCTTGCATCAAGTGTGAACAGTCATTTCTATTTGAGAAAGCAAGGCAGAAAACAAAGATTTTAATCAACAAAGCCTTAACATGATGACAAGAGTTCTGCTGTTCAAGGGCCAAGTCTGCTGTGTTGAATGTGGAGATCTGTGGCTTACAGGTAATCAAAGATGCTTGAGGTTTGGATGCAACTATAGACAGGCTGCTATATCCTAGACATTGTATTTATTATAGGAATAGAGAAAGGTCCTGTGTTCTAAGATGCTCTCTATTAACATACAGGGTCTCCTCCTAACGTGTCTTGAGGACCAGAAAACCTCTGGCAGATATGGACTGTGTGGTTGGGCTGGGGTCACTCGTGCTACAGGGGATGGCAAGTGAGGGCTGTTCAACTTCATCCCAAGAAAGTCGGGGTTCAGTGAGGAAGTGAGAATGCGTGATTGGAGGAGAGACAGACCTGAACATGAAACACTGGACTTAAGGAGGAGACAAGGAATAAATTTGAAAGAGTTGGGAATTGTTGGCCAAGGACTAGCTCTGTGTCGCAAGGGTGAGACATGGTTTTATCTTGTACCATAGAGTTGGTATCCAAGAGTTTTCATTCATGCATTCACTAATGCACTTATTCATTCATTCATTCACTTTGCATTCTGATTTTAATCTCAGTATTAACAACTAGCAAATGAGCAAGGTCAAGGGGCTATCACGTGCACCTGTGTCTTTTCTATAGGATTAGTTCGGAAATGAAAAGAGATACTATATATGAAAGAAATTCACTCATTCTGAGGCATGATATATTTGGAGAACTGAAAATAGAGAAAAAGTTAAAGTCTTGCATGTGCAAACATTTATTAGGCCCTTTTAAATAAAGCATTTCAGACACAAGCATGAATGTGCTCGTGAGCACTGGGTTTTGCTTCTGTCCCAGAGTTCTCCTCTCTTGTCAACAGGGGAAAGAGCTTAACATGAGCAAAATGCCCAGCAATCATGTGTCCTCTGATGGGAACACATTCTGAGAAATGCATCGTCAATCAGGCAATTCTGTCCCTCTGAGAACCTCATGGAGTGCACTTCAACTAAAATACTTGTGACCTTACTCAATGACGCTATACTCTTGGGGCCCGTGTTATATGTTATACACATGGTCCACTGCTAATCAAAATACTGCTAGGTGGGATGTGACAGAAACCTCGTGGGCTGCATCTTTCCTTGATGACATTTAGTTTAGTTTTAAGTATCACACTGCTACAACAATTCAGTAATGAGCCTCCATGTTTGTCTCTCATGTCATATACAGGAAGCTATAAAACATACTTCTAGAATTAAAAATCTTATGCCAAAGGACATATATATTATTAATTTTGGTGAACTACTTATATGTAACATCCAAAAATTTTACCTATAAATAAAAAACATAGATAGAAAAATACTTTTTTTTTTAATCCGGAGGCCTAAGTGTAGGCATCTCACATGCTAAAAACACATTTTACTACTGAGCTACAATGGCAGCCCCATGTATATTAACATGAAAATTTTATCTGACCTTCTTTCTTTTATGCTTTGCCTACATTTTTCCTTAGGAGTACTGGGTCATATTCATATTGATTATTAAGAACTCTTTCAATATTATAGCAATTAGTTTGTGTTAGAGGTGTTTTTCATGGTTTGTCATATATTCCTTTTAATTTTGTTCTCGGCAATTTTTTCCTACAAAATACTTATTGCACATCTACTTCCCAGTTTTGGTTCTAGAACAGGATCTTTTGCTAGAGAGGATTGCTCTCCATTTGCTAGCATATGAAAATTCTCTTATGCTTACTTCTACAAAAGAAGTTCCGCACTTCTTTGTTTCAGTCTTTGATCTTCTGAAATACATTCGTTTTTCTGACAACTCCATTGAGATTTAACTACATACCAGACACTCATCCATTTAAGGAACAGAATTCATCAGATTTCCCTATGTTTGCAGAGTTGTGCCACCAGCCTTTGAGACTTACTGTGGTGTGACTGGTGAGACAGGATTGGGCTTACTATTTTTCTTGCAGCCAGCAAGTGATTATTAGTGTCACACACTAATCAAAATACCTTTATTCACACTGACCTGAAATATACAAGATACTTAGGATATATTTGTTCCTGTCCAGCAGGGTTAATGTGTTGCTTTTTCTCACGTTTCACGTTAGGGAATTTAGACCCAGACTGAAAAGGCAGACCATACATACATCTCTACCAACCAGAGAAAAGACCACCAACCACACCATTCCTCTTATCTTCCCTTCTTGTTCTACTATAACTCATCCCACAAGACTTCCCGAGGAACTATTTTGTATCACTAATTGGCCTAGATATCAGAATAAGTAGGACAAGAAAGGCACAAGGCACAAGTATTGTTAACATATCAAGAATGGAAACAAGGTGACAAGGAAAAAGATAAATGCAATGGATATATTCCCTTAGAAGGTATAGGGAGCCTCTACACAGAATAGCAAATGACCCAGATGCAGCCCAGATCAGTATTCAAGGAAGTGGATTAGTATCCTCAAACTAACTTTACTGGGTTTTTCTATGCAATGGACTGCCTGCACCCAGCAACAGCCTTTACATATCTGGCAGAGATGTATTGACAAATAGATGTATCTTCAAGAGAGTGGCTGGACATTGAATCTGAGTATCAGAAGTGCCGCATGCATTCGCTTTGGCTAGAAATCTGGATGATCAGGCATTCACTATGAGCAGAGAAGAACCTTTGAAAGGTACACTTCTGGATTCTGGGGGTGGGACTGGTAATCAAACAGAAGGCTCTCTTGGCCTTGGTTAGAGAGTGCAGACTACAGGTTGATTTTTCTTGTTCCCTGGTTGACTTTTTAAAAGTAGTACATCTTCTTTCTAGTGAAAAGAATAAACAAAGATGGGGGAAATGTTTGGAGGATGAAGCTTTAAAAATAACAACTCACAGCCAAAATAGAGAAATGTTCCTTTCTCAGTGTAATGTCTCTGTTTACTTAACAGACTGCACAGCGGCAGGGGAGGGAGCCTGTGTGTGGGAGGGAGCCTTGCTTACCTGCTGTGAGCAAAAGTTCAGCTCAGAAACTGAGAAAGGAAAGGCTGAACAGTTCTCCCTTCTCAAAAGTCTCCCACATTTTCCCATGAGGAGCTTTTCTTAACTCCTGCAGCCCCTTCTCCCTGGCTATCCTGTTAGTTCCAAGCAGAAATTATTACCTGAAGATACGTGGTACTTGTTCCTCAGTACATGGAAAAGGCTAGAAATGGTGCATTTCTCAGATGCTCAACTCAGTCCTCAAGTGTATGACTGTGTGTGTGTGTGTGTGTGTGTGCAATGTATATGGTATGTATGTGGTGTGTGCATGTGGGATGTATGTATGTATGTATGTATGTATGTATGTGGTGTGTGTTCATGTAGCATGTGTGGCATGTTTGCGAACATGTCACATGTGTGTAGCTTGCAGTGTGTGGTGTGTGTTCGTGTAGTGTGTGCAATGTGTGTGGTATGTATGTGGTGTGTTTGTGTTCATGTAGTATGTGTGGTACATATGTAATATGTGTGCACATGTCATATGCATGTGTGGTGTGTAGTGTGTGTAATGTGTGTTTGTGCAGTGTGTGGGGTTTGTATGTGATGTGTACGTGTGTACGTGTGTGTGTGTGTGTGTGTGTGTGTGTGTGTGTTGTGTACATGCTATGTGTATGTGGTGTGGTGTGGTTAGGGCATGTGGAAGAACACAATGACTATTGACCCCAGAGGCATAATCTCAACCTTCCAACTGTACAAATAAACATGCTTCATGTTTGGGAGTCTGAGTTTGAACTTTGAGAGCTTCTTGGGGAACAGTGAATGCCATGAAACTGAAATTATCCACAGCATGCTGTGGGAGGCTGGAAGAAGTCTATGCTGACACCTTCATAAGAATGAACTTACTTCCCCTTTCAAGGGGAGCAACTCAGTGTGAACACCAGAGCCAGCTACTTCTTGTGAACTAAGTAAAATGTATGCACTTCCATGTTCCCATTATATCGCAGCACATCACAGAATCCTGGCTGACTCCTGCTCACTGTATGATGGGGCGGTACCTAAGGGTCTTTCATGACTGCTAGTGCTTGGTGATCCAGAGAACAAGCTTTGTTCAGCCTGTGTGCCAGCACAGATCTGTGGGGACACTGAAGGCAGACACTTGTCACCTGCCTGACGTAAAGGAACCCCTCCTTCCCAGTTGCCTGGCATCTTTGTAAGTTGTTGTGAGAGCTTCTTTTCAAAGTCCTGCCAGAATGCTCTCCACTAGCATCAAGGGGAAAATCAGACTCAGGCAGTGAATTTCGTTTTCAAATGAACAGATGTACCGGACGTTCCAGAAATGGATGGTATAACTACAAAGCTGGAGTTGACATTACTGTAAGACAAGATCAGCCTAAATCCATGAACTGCTCCCAAGGCTGAGGCTGAGAAACACACAGGGCATGGAAAAAAACAAGTTCTTAAAGGAAACACAGTGTCAGTCACAGATCAGAGGAGTAGTTTAGCAGACAGAGCAGTCTATGACTCCCACTGTGAGGCGTGACAGGCTGCCAGGGCCAGCTCCTCCAGGTATCATATCAATGTGACTCTCGGCGCACCTCGGAATCCCCTTGTGGGGAGCCTTGTTCAACCACTTACTGTCTTCAAATGTGGTCCATTTGCCCTTCAGTCATGGGGGAAGGAGCAGGACTTGAGAAAGAATTTGCTCATAGCATGTTCTGGAAAGTTTTTCCTCTATAAAATTGAAAGTCTGTTTTTCAGAAACCTCGGGAGAAACAAAGAACTCCAATGACCCACGTTGCACGGTACACCTTAAGGGAAACCCATCCTACAGAATGAAAAGTTCTCTTTGTCTAAAAGGGAACTGGCAAATGGCATCTGAGAAGGCCCAGAAGGTCAACATGAGCCATTTCATAAGACAATAAATGAACATTTAACATTTAGTTGTCTTGAAAACAAAATGTACAACATGGTTGAAAGTTGGGATCACACATTAAGAAGCCATTTAAAATCAACAGGGGTGAGATTGAGTGTATTGAAAAAAAAATACCTGTATTTCCGATGCTACTTGATCTTTTAGGAAGCCCGGGATCTGAAATAGGCTGACTCAATGAATAGTCATACATTTGAGTGATTCGTATATGTATAATATGCAAGAAAGTCCTAACATTGGCATGTGATAAAATCTTGAAAGGTGCAAACTTTTGAAAGAGAGTACTTCAGATGATGGAATACAGCTGTCTGGGTTTGACTCTTGGTGAGTCTGCTTACTGACTGTATGGCTTTGAACCAGTTACTCTGTCCCTGAGTGAACTCAGAGGCAGAGTCACCCATATTGGACTGGAAATCCAATAAGAATATATAAGGCAAGGCAGAGTAAGGGATAAATTGGCACTTGAAGAACAGAACAGTACACAATGCCCCCTTTTACAATGACAAGTTACTAGGAAGCAGACAATGGAGCAAGAGAGAGTCCTGCTACTGCGATGCAAACTCACTGCTCTGGAGTAATGTGCAAGGCAGTCAGCATTCCAGGAGAAGGGGTCGGAATGGTGGCTGGCGGTGGGCCCTGTGCCACCATTAGGATGGATGTACACGGTGAGTGCAGATCGAATTGAAATGATGTTCAAGCAAGAGCTAAAGGGAAGGAAGGGAAGCCAAGCACAAGCAGGCTTCCCATTGTCAGTGCTGACCATTTCTGTCTTAAGGAAGTATAAGGAGAGGAGATTGAAAAGGACCTTGAGTATGAAAGGCCTAGTAGGACTGTTCAGCTCATAGACTATAGTCACCCTTACACACCCATGGGTCCTATACCTCCAGACTCCATCAACCCTCTACTGTATTGTCAGTCTGTGATGGAAACGTCTGTACTGAGCAGGAGTTTGGTCTCCTGTCATTTTCCCCCTTGACAATAGAGTACAGTTACCCCTTTACATAGATAGTATCTGCTTCTGCATCTCATGTACTCTGAAGATGGGACAGGACGGGTGAGGCTATGGATAGGTTACATAGAAATACCACACCGCTGTATACAAGGAACGTGAGCATCTATAGATCTGGGCTTTCTTCAGAGTTCCACGGAGACAGAGGGACAATTGTCCCTTGGTCTCATGGTGAAGGGTAACACAAAAACCAATCTTCCCATTCACACATATCATCTCAACACCATTAAGTGGGTCAGCCGTAACTTGTATAAAGGAAACCAAATGACTAAGGAGTAAATACAAATGTCAGACTTGAGACTGCAGAGATGACCCAGTCGGTAAAGTGTTAGCGGGATGTGGGGGTGGTGTACCTGTAATCTCAGTGCTGGGGGGGGAGGGGTGCAAGACTATCCCTGGGTCTCACTGCCAGCCAGCCTAGAATACTTGAAACATTCCAGGACTGTGTCAAAATAAGATAAACTCTCTCTGGGGACTGTTGCTTGTCTTTTTCCTGTGACCTTCACACACACACACACACACACACACACACACACATGACTTGAGGGAAAAAGCCCTTATACACTATTTATAGGAGTGAAAATTGGTACAGCATCCATGGAGGGCAATCTGAAGGTTCCCAAACAAAGGAAAACCAGAGTTACTACAGGACAAAACAGCCTCACCCCGAGGGGTTGTTTTGATATATGCCTATCAACCTGCACTCTCTGGTTCTTTTATTTATTATTTATTATTTATTTTAGTTTTATTATTTTATTTTTATTATTTTATTTTATTTATTATTTTATTTTATTTTATTTTATTTTATTTTATTTTATTTTATTTTATTTTTGGTTTGTCGAGACAAGGTTTCTCTGTATAGCCCCGGCTGTCCTGGAACTCACTCTGTAGACCAGGCTGGCCTTAAACTCAGAAATCAGCCTGCCTCTGCCTCCCAAGTGCTGGGACTAAAGGGATGTGCCACCACTGCCTTACTCACTGGTTATTTTAAACATCACTCACAATAGCCAAGAGCAATTAAGGTTCCCATTAACTAATGGACAATTAAAGACCATGTGGTATATAGGAATATATGCTCATAATGAAATACCACTCGGCCCTAAAAATAAAGAAATACTGTCAACAATGTAAATGTTGAAATTCACTTTCAACAATGTGAATGAACTTGAAGAATATCAGTTTAAATGAAACAAGGCAGGCACAGAAAGACACAAGTCACCAAATTCCACATGCATGTGGAATCCAAAATGGTCTAGTTCTTAGAAACAGAGAATAGAATGGGTTTTGCCCCAGGCTGGAAAAGGGGCACTTAGTCAAATGATTAAATGTTGAGTACTGAATAGAAAGAATACGAGAGCCACGTTGAATGGCGGGACACATACACAGGGAAACTGCCCAGAGAATTGATTTCAAGAGTCCTTACTTTCACAAGTGATAATTATGTGAGACAATGCTTATGCTAATTAGCTCATTCAGCTCCTCCACAGTGTACACACAGCTCCAAACTTTGTGTCCTACACTGTGGACGCATACAGATTTTATGCAAGTTAGTTAAAAATAAACAATAATAAAATAAAATTGGGAATCTAGGTAATTATTCTTTTTAAAAAAACATACTGTAGGTGCCTTTAACTTTCAGTGTGTAGAACTATCAAGAAGCTATCTGAATTCTGAGACAGCTGGCCTAGCCAACAAACAGAAGGCATGACGTGTAAAATGAAGCTTTAGATTATTGACCATCAAAGTCTTCAGTGTGCATTCACAGGGAGCTTCTGTGTGCAACAGATCCATCTTCTCGGTTCTGCTTCAGCTGTGACCAATGAGGACAGCAGAAAGAAAGAACCGACAATAGAGAATCATGAGAAAAAGAAACTCCAGACAGAAAGAAAATCAGGCAGGCTGAAAGGAAATCTGAAAGATTTCCCTGTGGATGAGAATAAAGGACCAAAGTGCTTTGCAGCTTCTCGGGATAGAAATCACCCCAAGTTTACCCATCAGAACCCACAGCTTCCATGGAAGGGTGAGAGGGAACCTGCCCAGGAGAGTCTACGGCTTCAGTGGGAGTAAGAGCTAGAGCCTGCCATTCTCCCATCTTCCTGGATAAACATTTCTGTAGCGGGAGTCTGGGCCTTGCTCCTCCATTGGCTGCTGGGGATACTCGTGAGTGAGGCTAGCAACCCAGAGAGCTAAGTGTATTGTCGAGGCACCTTTGAATGGCATATCTGGATGTGACCAAGCAACATCTCAGTGTGTCAGCAGGCATGCTCTGTGTGGAGAATGGATATTTGCTAGCCAGAAGACAACTGTGGCATGATCTATGGCTCACCACATGCTTCCTGTGCCCTCCCAGAATTCTCTATAGATGATATTTCCCCATCTCCTTGAAAAGATGTATAGGAGTGTCACTAGATTCTGGCCAATGGAGAATGGGAAGAAGCTGTTGAAATAGCCTCTGTGGCGAACATCAATTAAGAAGCAGGCATGTGTTTCCTAGTCTTTTCTCTAACTGATACCTTAGTCTGGAGACTAAAGGCCTAATAGAAAGCAGAGATGGAATCTAGAAGATTATAGGTGTCTCAATGAGAAGGTCACATGCCAAAGAAGATGTTTATATTGGACTTGATCTCGATAAAAAACATTACTATTCTCAAGTAAATGAAATATTAGGAGTGTCTGTCTCTCCTTGTCCCAACTTCCTTCTAACCCCAAAAAGAAAAACACTTGTGATACCATGATATATATACCTCTATAGATATAGCTACTAAATAGCCAAAGGGGTGTAGGAACCGTACTTACAAATATCCAAAGGGACCTTGGGAAATGGTGGATCTGGAGCATGGAAGAGCATATGTATCTGTAGATGCAGCCATGGAGGTTTCCAGAATAGAGGAATTGTGCAGAGGAAGGAAAGACATCATCTCAGAGCAACACAGTCGAGACAAAGATGATCCAGGGAGGAGACATGGGAGTCATAGTCCAGGAGGTGGGAAAGAACCAGGGAGGAGGGAACATCTCAAGGGAAAGAGGTGTCAACAATGCTGACATTTTAGAGAAATGGAGAGAGACAAGGAAAAGTCTGTGAGCCAGAAATAATGACCCTGAGGATGGAAAGGAAGAAAAGTGAATGTCCCCCTAAGGCAGGAAACAGACTCTAAAGTATGTGCTGAGGTTGAGGTGGAGATTCTAAAAGGTAATAGCAAGTAACTAATGACAATAGGACTTTGAATGAACAGTAAAACTGTAGGTGATGAAAGAGTAGGGGATGGTCAAGATGCATGTATACAGGTAGGATTTTTCAAATAATAAATTAAAGAAATCAAACATAAAAGGTAATAATCTCAAAAATCAGGCAGGCTCAGTAGGGATAGGGGGTGAGAGAAGAGGGTTCCTCGAAGCTTCCAATTCTGCATAGAGGCCTTTGCCTCAATATACTGAGGTTCCCAAAGGCAGTACTTGCAAAAATGGGGGTGGGATTTTTAAAAAAATGAAAGAGAAACCCTTAAAACATTATATGAAAGTCCCATCATTTTAACAAGACACAGCATTAAACAGCTGATTCCAAGCTGACAAAAAGGAAGGAACAGAAAAGAAAAAAGAAAAATGACCCAGAACCATTTGTTTCTAATTCTTTGAAGCTTTTAGGCTTTTCTTCTAAATACTATACTGAACAAAGGCAATGAAGGAAAGATTTAAGAATGACCGGGGCTGATGATCTCTCTCTAAGGGAAGTCCATCTGCCAGATATGCAACCTTCAGGCTGCTCATGTGGAAACCTAGTAGCCTTGGGGAAACTCTACGGCCATATGAGTGCCCTTTAACAAGGTGTATGCCAAGGAAAATGAGTTACCAATATAACAATAGCTAGCAAAACCCATCAGCCCTCTTAGAGAGGGCACATTTAGATAGAAAATTAAAGGGAAAATGGAATAAAATAAACACAAACAGGAGGCAATTTTGAGAATATAGCCAGAGGATCATCTTCTTGGGGTTATTATGGGAAAATGGAGATAACCATATCTCATGATTCATTTAGAAGGATTGTGTTTCGAGTGGAAATGATTCTTGGTCCATTACCTTGATAAGAGTTGCTATGAGACAGACAGTCAGGCCCTGCTCACAGAGGATGGTTAAAGAGTAAATGCACGGAGTGATCCAGCAGCAGTTTAGAAATGCTGACTCTGAAAACTCTGCTCCAGAGGCAACAGACCACGTGGAAGGAACTGGGGAACCGGGACATGGAAGGGAAAGGCCCAGCCAACAGCATTTGTCTTTTCTTAGTGTATGTCTGCCGTTAGCTTTCTTTGTGCTTGTTTGTTCACTTGGTTGGCTGATTGATTCTCCTCCGAGAAACTATAATCAAGAAAGCCAATCAATATTGGGGCTCAGTAAGAAGGTCTGCAATAAAATTAAAAGATGAAAAAGTGTGTAAATGATTCACTTAGTATAACTAAGTTCATATTCATTGAAAACAAAGAAAATAATATTTTGGTCAGGGAATGTCATTGGATATTGTTCATTTGAGAGAGGGTGTTCACCTTCTAATGCCTGCCTTATGGGAGCATAAACATTATCACTGAAGATGTCAGCTGTTATAGCCACCTACACCCATTTTGTTCCCATCTGGTTCCTTCCAAAATTAAGGTCTTATTACCCCTGCTCACCAATCACATCCTGATGCCAGGCGAAGATCTTTATCTCTCCCCCTGTTGTTCACTACCATCTCTAAGTGTGGACATCAGCCTTGTTGGAGTCAGAGTGTGCTTCACCAGACCCCAGACACAAAGGACCAATAATTGATACCTCTATGACTCACCTAGGAATGTGCTCATGTAAATGGTTGTTGTGGAAATTGCACAGGGAATATTATATTGACCTACTGAAGGGTGTGTCTTAATATGAGCTTAACACACTTATTAAAAATGTCCAATTGTCTTTATGAACCTACCTGTCACACAGAAGTAAAAGCTTCCTAGGAGTCTTTGATATTTACTCTTAATACACCAGGGAGCTGGTAGGTAAAAGTGTTCTTAAGCAGAGAGACATTATCGAACAGAAAAAAAAAAACTTTAATGTGCATTCTTTTCTTATACTTTTAGGTGATATAGTAGCAACAAAAAAAAGAGGCAAGAGGTTGGAGTTGGTTATTATAGATGTTTCTATCAGAATGTGTAAAACACACTTCTGTGTTTCAATGGTTTACCAAAGGGAGATGTGATTCTGCACTTCTACAGAAAATGACCCACTTGAGTTTGCTTGTTCAATTTAGATACTTTGCGAGCTAAAGTAAATCCCTAGATGAAAATCCTCTCACGATTGTGGCAAATCAAATATCCAGAAAAGAGATTTGTCTGATCTTTGACAACACCCACATCAAGTATGCCCTTAGTTAGTCACCTTTGTAGGGATGTCTCAGAACACTACAAGGCAGGTGTGTTTCTCTCCGCTATCCTCAGTTGAGCCAGTTTGGCTAACTTGGATAAAGGCAAATGAATGAATGAATGTGGTGTTATACATATGAGAAGAGTTTCCGGCTTTTGTTGTTTTGCAAAAGAAAATGAAATTCATACCTTTATTCATTTATTAAAGCAATTTTGTTTGAGTATGGTTTTGCATGTCTATTATATATATGCCAAACTCTCTGATAGGCCTTAGGGACACAAGGGACAAGTTACTCCTTCATTCACTAACTATCAAGGCTTTTTTGTTCTATACTGATTTTGCCTTCAAGTAACTCACAGAGAAAATGTCTCCTGAAGTCTTCACAGAAGCAAGGAAATAAAACTGCTGTAATCTAGTCAATCCATAGGGAAATTTTCACCCACCGACTTAGTCATGAGTCCCATGTTTTTCCTAGATCCGTCTTTGGCCCTTACAGTCAAGTGTGACAGGCAGATATATAGCAGACATGTGACTATCTGAACAAATCTTCTTTAATTAGTGAGAATTGAACCAAGCAAGTTGGTGAGAGGTGTTGAGCAAGATGGTTCTTAAAGAGGTAACACACTACCTGAGGCTCAAGTAATATGTTTTGAGGTCACCTGGTATATGTGTTTAAATGAGAACTTTTATTTTGACAGTTTTTTGACAGGAGAATGTGTTCTGGCTTTGAACATCAATAGGAAGACTAATAAGGAAGGCCAGACAATGCCAGAAAAGTTTTCTAAAACAGCAAATTTAGAAACTGCCTACACATCATCTTCCTCCTAAGCGTCCCAATGTTTCTATGCTAAAGAACCTCTAATTCTCTGTACACAAGCATTCAGCATCTTTCCTCCAGCTTATGGCTACTGTGTATCTCTGTCTCTTTCATTCTTCATTTCTTTCTTTTTCTCATACTGTGAACAGTCTTTGCCTTAAGTCAAACATAAGGTCTCTGATGTTGCTCACTGGTCTCTTTTTGGCTTGTTTTTGGTTTGCTTCTCTGAGACAGGGACCCGGGCTGGTCCTGTGCTGGTGATGCTCCCGATTCAGCCGCTCAGGCACTGAGATCACAGGTGAATTCCACCAAGTGTACCTGTGCCATACAATTTCTAATTCCTAACTCCTTCATCCCATGCTTCTAAATCTAAGTTTTAGCCAAAGGGAACTATACACACAACATAAATGCACTGACTTAGCAAAGGCTGAACAAGTAGTTTTGGGAGGGGTCAGAGAAACAAAGACTCATCAGAAAATGTCAATAATAACTCCTCTTTTAGAAATTCCTTTTGTATAAAGTGATTAATTTGGAAGTGTATTTTTTTAATAATTATTTTGATGATGCTAAAATCCAAGGTGCAGTGGTCTTGGATCGGGCAACAATAGGTAGTCTTGTGTTACCAGCAGAGACCACAGTGATGAGAAGTAGTGGGTCTTCCATTATTGCCTCTTCTGTCAATAGATGATTGTACCACCTGCAGCAATTCTAGAATTCCATTTCTCATCTTAAAATAAGGAGACACAGGTGAATGAATGACTTTCAACCCATCTTTAGAGGTGAGGCCTCCTTAAGTAATATGTAGTGCCCCAACTATAATATAGAAGCAAAATGCCCCTGTGCTGAAAGAGCAGAGAAAATGCTTTCAGAGACCCAATTCATCCTCTTTCTTCCAAAGCAAGCTCCTCAGCCACTTCTGTAAAAGCCCCCACAAAACACAGGGTCAAAAGTGCTGCCCTAGATCCTATTCCAATTCTAAACTGGTGCAGCAATTCTGTAAGTACAAACAGGAAAATCAAAGTCTTCAAAATGATACTTGAAGCACAGAGTCAAAATACCGTCCATTCACTAGCTTCTTTGAGAAGGTGAATTGTTCACTTTTTAGTTTCTTGAGTCACTAAGTTCCACCCCTGGTGGCCAAACTTCTTGCAATACTCTTCCTGATTTACTTGTTCTTGCAATGATCAAATTTCAGAGGAGCACCACAATCAGTCCCAACAACAATGGTAAAATATTTATGACATTTACATTTATTGAGTTGAAATGAGATATCAATGAACACAGCCTAGGTATGAAACAACTACCAAACTTTTACAAACCCCATGAGAAAAGTGCTACTCCAGACAAGGAAACTGAGGCACGGGGAGATTAGGAGACTACTTAATAGTCTGTCTTAGTCAGGGTTTCTATTCCTGCACAAACATCATGACCAAGGAGCAAGTTGGGGAGGAAAGGGTTTATTGAGCTTACACTTCCACGTTGCAGTTCATCACTAAAGGAAGTCAGGACTGGAACTCAAGCAGGTCAGGAAGCAGGAGCTGATGCAGAGGCCATGGAGGGATGTTTCTTACTGGCTTGCTTCCCCTGGCTTGCTCAGCCTGCTCTCTTATAGAACCCAAGAGCACCAGCCCAAAGGTGGTACCACCCACAAGGTGCCCTCCCCACTTGATCACTAATTGAGAAAATGCCCCACAGCTGGATCTCATGGAGGCACTTCCCCAACTAAAGCTCCTTTCTCTGTGATAACTCCAGCCTGTGTCAAGTTGACACACAAAACTAGCCAGTACATAGTCTCAATGAGTTGGGGAGAGTTTTGCAATAAAATGCAAAGTTGGAACTGTCAAATATAATGCTGAGTGGTCTTCCATTGCCACTCACTACACAAGCTGAGCTCATGTCCACTGTTCCTGGTCTTGCTGGTGTCCTAGTCAACACTCAGCTTTCTCAGGCAAGCAGTTCTAGAGTCTTCTTTTCCCAGTATACCTAATCACCAGTGTGGAGAGCCATGAGATTGCTCAATCTGAAGCTTCTGTGCCAGTCAGGCTTTAAAGATATTGCCCCTATCTTCTCTGAAGGTTCACAGTCTATTCTATGGCCAAAAGCCTTTTGAAGTCTGAGTCCTGGGAATTTGCCTCCTGATTCACCATTAAAGATCCTGCAACTTTTGTGTTATCTTCCTGGCAATATCTTGCTTATTCTCTACCTGTCACTCCACATGGCCACTTCTTCCATGTAAAGTGGGGTAAAGTGCGCCACAGATAGCAGTTCTATCTCTACCCCTTGCTTGACAGTTACCTAGCTAGTTTCCTTCAAACACATGGAGTCTCAGTACCATCGAGTTGGAGAGTAAATCATTTCCCATGAAAGGATGAGGAGAACCAGAGTTGGGCTCGCTATCATCCACACAAGTGCCAGCACACGTGTAATCCCAGGACTTGGGAGTCAGAGACTATGGAAGGCTGTGCCAAGCTGACTAGCTTGACCAGTTGAAAAAAAAAGTGTAGAGTTCAAATGACAGAGACTACTTCACTATGTAAAGTGGAGAGATATAACAAAAGACACCTGACATCCACATGTTCTTCTATATAAGTGTGAACATATTTTATATATATACATAAATATATATAGTGTATATACTACATACATATGCACTTTCTCTCAATATATATATATGTCTGTAGAGAATATGCTGTCTGAAGAGAAGAGAATGTCATGTTGTTCCTATATACCTAATACCTAGGAAAATATTATTAATAATATTTAATAAATAATGGACCCATAAAAGACTTCATAATGTAGGGAGCACAGTTTAGGCCACAATCACGGTATATATTGTCACCGATCAAAATTTATCTTTTCCAGAAGAACTCTAAGTATTTTTAAGTTTAATGTTTTAATTCTTTTTTATTTTTTACAATTTCCCATACGTGTACTATACACACGGCTTACTCTTAATTGCCCCAACTCTACCATCATTGTCTGCACCCTTCCCCGCTACAAATCTCTCTCACACATTCATGTCTATTTGTTTTATTTTGTTATTCACCAAGATTAACCAGGGACATCGTGTGACTGTGGCTTGGAGCTAAGCATCGGAATAATTCGAGCTCAGAATTGGGTACACAGCTAATGCCTGTTTTCCCCATGCCATCCCAGAATCTTTCAATGACTAATAGCTCAGAGATACAGTATAGAGTCCTGAAGCCCTTCCTTCCCTTGCCTGATTATTGATAGGACTGATCTCATGTGGACCTGGTACTACACTGGGTGTGAGCTAATGATTAGATTACAGTATACTATAG
Organism: Apodemus sylvaticus; assembly: GCF_947179515.1. Taxonomy (NCBI): domain Eukaryota; kingdom Metazoa; phylum Chordata; class Mammalia; order Rodentia; family Muridae; genus Apodemus; species Apodemus sylvaticus. The sequence continues at coordinate 34,984,034 of NC_067494.1, read as the reverse complement.
GATACAATATGATATGATATGATATACTATACCATACCATACCATATCATACCATACTATACTGAGTATAGGAGATAGCATTTGATACCTCTTCACCTTATCTTCTGGCTCTTACATACTTTGTGTCCACTCTTCCACACTGATCCCTGAACCTAAGAGGGGATGGTCTAAGCAGCTTGTTTAGGGGTAGGTTCATATCTGTCATTGGCTTTCTGCTTCTCAGTCCATCATGAATTTCTGCATTAACTACTGTCCATTGTAAGAGAAGACTATAATTTTTTTTGGGGGGGGGGACACTTGTATAGTTTGTCACTAAGATGTTTTGAAAACCATACAGTATAGAAGAAGGAGCTTGGGTGCTTAGTGGAATGTGAAACAAAACTAAGAGAAACTCATCTAAGTTAAGAGTAAGGTTCCCCATCACCCATACGTCTTCAAAGGCCAAATAGGCTCCTTCTACCTCGACCACGGAGAGTGCAGTAGGAACTTCAAGAAAGAAATACGAGATTGTACAGATGTTTCTTCTGGATAATTGTTTGCTCTTCATCATTACTTGGAAGAGCCTGCTGTCCCCATTGCCCCTTAATAAATATTTCCAAAGCTACAGTGTTAGGCCATAAGATTCAATCATATCTAGGATTGACCTATCACTCTCTAGGACAACATGAAAGGGAGTCAAAGCTGTTGTTTTAATTTACCTTAAAGCTTCTTTGAGAAACAAAAGCAGTGGACCCTACTATTTCCTCAGTGATCAGCACTAGGATAAATTATCCTGGAAACCATGAGTGAAGAAGGCTTTTAGAAAACCATTGTTTTCTTTCCCAGCTCTTAGTCTCTGTGAGAATGGTGGTTGCTCTCTGACCACCCAGACCCCATGGAGGGTTAAAATGGATTCTGAAGCAAGGGAACCAGGGCCCCTCCCAATGTGGAGAGCCTCAGTCTGCAGAAAGCTAATGAAACTCTTGAAGCAGCGTCCTTCTCCTCCACCTACACTTTATTGAAATGCTTTTGAGTCTTATTGTGTTGTAATTACATGCTATAGAAAACTCTACAGACATCTGCTTCAAGGATTGGGCCCTCGACTCTTACTAAAACATTTCAATTCCATTTTCCTGGGCACACACTCTCCAAATGCATCAACGAGGGCCCTACACAAGTATTTCCATTTCAGGTTGCAACGAACTTAGAAGTAATGCAAGTTCCCGACTTGGCTGTGGATGGACAGAAGGGGAGTGCCCTTGGCAAGCCTCGAGGTTGCTGTCTCTTTGCTTCCTATATTCTACTGTGATATCTGATCCACACAAAAGAAATAGATAATAAATGGTTTTAGAAAGCATAATAAAAAATAAATCCCATTTCTCTAAACAGCCCATTTCTGTTTTCATTTTCTTTAGAAAAAAATTGTTTAAAGAGATTTACTCTTTTGGTATTTCTTGGTGGTTAAAACCTCTTATACATCGTATAAGACATAATTCTCAACCTTGAGATAAATATTTCCCTATAAATTTTTTAGCTTAGACTTTAATGTTCTTCATTCATCTTGTATTAAGATTTCGTATATGGGGTGGGGATTCTGATTTCTTTTCTCTGGAGAGAGATAATCTCCCCAGAACCCTGGGGACTTCCTCTCCCCAGCTTTTCAGTGTTCACTGCTAAGCAGCTCCAGGGCTCTGTTCTTTACTTCACTAATCACCATTTCTATGTCAGATCACATTGTTTGAATTACATACAGCATCATGATTTTTCTATCTTCAAGTATTCTTAACCCAACCACCTAACATTCGGGGGATACATTTAGCTATGCTTGGCCCTTGACTTTTCCACACGAACTTTAAAATGAACACAGGATTAGGCTTCTAAACCCACACATTTATAGCTCAATTTATGGTGAATTAATATATTTTTAGCAATGATTATTCCTCATCATAAACATGCTAAGACTTTCTTTTCAAAGCTTCATGAACTCTCTTTCAACAAAAGTTTATAATTTTCTTGGTACAGTTCTTACAATTTCACAATAAACTTACTCCAAAATATATTTTAGATTTTTTGCAACTGCTAAGACGGTATAATGTGATTTTTTTTTAAGTTTTCAGAAGTAGATTTGATTCTGACATGTTGAAATTTAAATTTTTTTGAGGGAAAAGATCAGAAAAATAAGGAAGTTCTTATCTAAGAATGTTTTGAACAGAATATATTATCTGTATAATCCTTCATAGTATTTTTTTAAATGGAATTCATGGGGCACAGCTGCTGACAAATGGAAAATAATTTCATAGGCTTTCTCTCTCATGACTAACAGGCTATAAAAACAGAACAGCATAGTGTGCAACCTAAAATGTCTTATTCTGAGTTAGCTGAAACCACAAACATGCTTAGTAACCATCTATTGTTCCCCCAAGTATAATTCATGGTGCCATTAAATGTCCCTTTCAGATGGGCAGACAGGAGAGGGTAAGGGAAAGGGGATAAGATTTGGCTGTCTGTCTCTCTCTCACACACACATTGTGTGTGTGTGTGTGTGTGTGATATTAGAACAGAATAAATTTACAAATGCTAAGTCCCATTGGGCACCCCATGTAGTACTTCTGATGCCATTCAGTGTCTGACAATGCCATGTGCTTGTTCATGCTAAGTTTCAGTCCTTGTTGGTTGTTCGTAAGAGCTGAGCATGGCTCCAGTTCTTGGAACTATAATGGAGAAGAAAGACTCACCATGGACTAAGATTTACAGGATGTAACAACAAACATATCTTTGGGCATTATTGGTGGGTACAGGAGGAATAAAGGAAGGATGGTAAAATCAGAGAGGAAAGATATTTGAAAGGAACATGCAAAGGAGAAAAGAATAGTTGTGCAAACTGCAATTAGCTTATGATATCATCTGTTCTGACAAAACACGCAGTAGGAGCTTTAGTGTACTTAACACTTTTAAGTTGAGCACTGATAATGCCAGTAGCCACAACTCTAGTGTGGTCAGAAAACGCTGAGTGACAAGCATCCTTCATTCTCCACCACTCCTAATAGGAAAGAACAGCTTCTAAAGGAAGAATTGTCTGTAGACACTTTACAGACTGAGCTACCACCCACGTCCCCCTGGCTTCAACTTATATAAGCTATCCATCATGCTATTGGACGTAGTTGTAACTATTTTACCTAATTTATTTATTTACTTTGTGCATGTGAATGCTTTTCCTGCTGTACGTAGATGTAGCATATACCTGCCCGGTACCAGCAAAAGTCAGAAGAGGCCTTTGGATCCCCTTGAACTGGAGTCGCGAATGGTTATGAGCTATCATGTGGGTGCTGGGAATTGAACCTGGTCACTCCACAAGAGCAACCAGTGAGCCATCTCTCCAGCACCATTAAAAAATATTTAGACGCTTAAGGACAGGGATAAAGAGGCCGAAGACTCTACTTGTTATTATATGATTGTATACTAGCTACCTTGGTAGAATTAATGAAACCCTACTTTGCATTGCAGAGATTTGAGTAGCATCTATATGAAGTATATGAAGACCAAAAAAGTCTATTATTGATCAATATAGAGAATAGCCAGCTAAAACACAAAACTGAAGAACTATTTATGATATTTATATATTACACACATAGTGTATAAGTTAGAAATATTGTATTTAGCTACATAATGTTATGTACTTATGATAAATATAATAAATAGCAATAATCCTTATGTGAAAAACATATTCAAGGATGCTTAAAAACACTTCCAAAAGGCACCCACACAAAATAGATTGAACAATGAAAAAGGAAAAGTGTCTTTGGTATCAGGATTCAACCAATAAACAAAGCAATTCTCCCTAAACAGTATATTTGCTATACTCACAAACATTCTGATGTATATTAAGCTAATTTTAAAAGTCACATGGAAAAAGAAACAAAGAATCACCTGTTGAATTCTGAAAAAAAAAAAAGAAAAGAAACAAAACTCCAAGTGCAGGACTGAAGAGACGGCAGAGGCTTAGTGAAAAGACATTGGGAACTTCTACAAATAAAGCTATGTGACGCTGGAAACTAATTTATAAATGAAAACATATTAGCAAACGTTGAAATGTTGGAAAAAACATGTACCAGAAGATTTTATTGCACAAAGAAATATATAACTCAAAGCATTCAAGAATAACTTAACTTTTGAATAACAACTGGGACAATTGGAGAACCATTTAAGGGCTTTGTCATACTAGTTTCTATAACTGCACAAAACACCATGACCAAAGAGCAATTGAGGAGGGAAGAGTTTATTTGGCTTATACTTCCACATTGTAGTCCTTCAGTGAAGGAAGCCAGGACAGGAACTTAAACATGGCAGGAACCTGGAGGTAGGAGCTGATCCAGAGGCCACAGAGGGGTGCTGTTTACTGGCTTGCTCTCAATGGCTTGTTCAGTCTGCTTTCTTATAGAATCTGGGACCACCAGACCGGAAATGGATCTGCATACACTAGGCTGGGTCCTCTCACATCAATCATTAATTAAGAAAACACCTACAGACTTGCCTACACCTGGATCCTATGAAGGCATGTTCTCAATTGAGGCTCCCTCCTCTCTCAGATGACTTTAGCTTGTGTAAAACTTGACATAAAACTAGCCAGGACAGACATGGAACTTGATCTTCAACTCAAACTTGAAAAGAATCAGGGTAATTTAGTTGTACAAGTCCTCTTGATGTTGATGGGGCTCCTGTGTCCTGCCTTGGCAAACACCTCAACTGCGTGGTTCCTCTCTCTAATATCACTCTTCCTTGAATACTGTGCTTATGTTTAATACATTGGGCTCTATTTTTCCTCCTACCTACTCCGTGTGTGTGTGTGTGTGTGTGTGTGTGTGTGTGTGTGTGTGTGTGTGATCTTCTGGGAACAAATCCTCAGACTCTCTTCTTTGTGCTCTACTCCTGCCCAGCTCTCTTGTATTGCTGCTGCTTGCTTGTTTGCAGATACTCCATCCTCAAACTCAGAAATTTTGCATGTGCCCTGTTAGAACACGTTCTTGGCCTCAGTCAAGATTCCTCTCTATCATCACCCTCCTGAAGTCAACCTCAGAAGCCTTCCCTCAGCCTTTGGATTCCTCTCTCCACTATCTCATCAAGTTACTTTTCACTCCACAGTTATAGCCATGGAGGTGACACTCAGAAGTTTGACCCTCGAGTCTGCTCTCTCTTCTGACCTCCAAGTTTTTTTGCTTTTCAGTTTGACACAATCCACAGGATATCACCCCAACCTTAAGCAAATCATATGCGAGGGAAACTCCTGTCCAACACCCCCCAGCCATTACTCTCTCTCCTGCCTCCCCAGTGCATCCACAGCATTTCCCACTTAAGTGCGGTGCTCACGAGTAATCCTAGGACTTGTGAGGTTGAGGCAGCGGGGATGTAAACTGGAGGTCAACATATACTACATGGTAAAAACCTTATCAGAAAGCAGACCCCAAAGGAAGGAGGGAGCAAAGAAGAGAGTAAGGGAGGGATGGAAGGAATGGAAGAAGAGAGAGGAAGAAAATGAGGAGGAAGAACAGGGAGAGGCAGGGAGGGAAAGAGGGAGGCAAGAGTGAAGAAGGGAAGAGGAAGAAGAGGAGGAGGAGGAGGAAGAGAGAAGGGAGCAAGGGGAGGGAAGGGAAATGGAGGGAGAGAGGGAGGAAGAAGAGGAGGAAGAGGAAGAGGGAGGGAAGGAAGGGATGAAGGAAAATAGTCCCATATACTTTGTCCACTGGCCTGGAAGCTGTCCTTCCTGCATGGTCTACCACACCCACACTGAAGCAAGCCTTCTCCTAGACTTTGCTTTGCCCAAGGCTATCCACAGCCTCATTAACACAGTTGTTAAATTGGTCTTGACAAACTGTGAACATTTATAGTACTTTGAGTATCAGGTTCTAGGGTAGGGTGGATACCAGATATCTACCGAGTGTCTGGGCACACTGACAATGCAGTTAGAAATTTTCCCTTGTCATGATTTCTCCACTGTCTCACCAACAGATGGACCTTAGACTCTATGGCAGTGGTGTGCACATGCAAGCACATTAAAAAAAAACAACTAGTTCCTTCTTGTAGAGTAAAATCAAAGAAGACATTGAGAGTTTGGTTTTAATATCTCTTTTCTATTTGAGAAAATGAATACAACATAGTAGAATAGTGACTGACTCAATGCAACTCTCTAGACGTGGCACCAGAAATACTTGGTCCTTACCCATTACTGCATCACAATAAAGCAGCGAAATACTAACAATCTACTCTATGTGATACTTCAAACCCGTGTGAATTACAGTCTCCTACCTTAGAAAACTGGATAGCATCCTTTCTTTCGTCCTGTCAGCCTCATAAGGACGAACATAGAAGAACCCTCTGTCCTTTAGAGTTGGGTTTGTGTATGTGTTTGTGTATTAAGGTATACTTTAAGGCAGAATGCACGTATAATGAGTATAGTCATGCTAAACACATGGAGATATCAAGAAGGAATCAATGTATCGCAGCTAAAGAGGGGATTGCTTTTCACTCAGACTCCATGGCCGTCAGGAAGTGATAAAGGAAGATAAACTAGTCATGGGCACTCTGAGATCTAAGGATCAATCATTTTGAGCAAATCATTTGCACACTAGAATTACTAGATAGTAAATGTCTATCTCTAATATTCTCTCCTTTTCTGTACCTTCCAGTATCGTGCAAAATCCCGTGGTTATATCTACTAGTCATTCATGTGTTTGCTGCAACAAAATGCCAAACAAAAGCAAACTTAGAGAAAGAAGGATTGATTTGGGCTCACAGTTTTGGGAATGGTGGAGGGAGCCTGAGGCAGCAGGCTATATTGCATCCAAAGTCAGGAATGCAGCAAGATATGGCTGCTCATATTCTCCTGGCTTTCACTTTTTTTTTTTTTAAAAAAAAATCATTCTTCCAAAGTATATTTGGTCATGCTCATCACAGAAGGTTACATTTCTTGGGGTAGGACATACATCAAATGAGGTACAAGAAGAATGGAGGCGTGGCTTCCACTCTTTAACCTCGCCCTGTAGAGATTATCTGTTGTGAACTATGTGGAAATATTTTCCTGTCAATAAAACAAAAAACCTGTGGTCAATGAGCTGAGGCAGGATTAGAAAGTGGGACATCCATCAGGGAGAGAGAGAAATTCTGGGATCGTGTCAGAGGCTTAGGAGAGATTCACCACAGACACAGAGGAGGACAGTCACCTGAAACCGAGGACCAGGTAACCAACTTTGTGACATTCATAAAATGTCCCTGTTATTAAATTAGGAGCTAGTCAGGAAAAGGCCCAAGCTATTGGCCTAGGCATTTACTCGTATATAAGAAGTTTCAGAGTTATTATTTCAGGGAACATGGGTGTGGGTGTAAAGTCCAAGGTCACATAGTCCAGGACCCCATCCTGGGGAATGGTGCAATTCATGCATCTCAATTAACCTGCTCTAGATAATTCATTACAGACATGACCAGTGATGTGTCTCTTTAGAGATTATAGATCCTATCAAGCCTAAAGTCAAACTTACCCATCACAGTATGCTTTTATGTTCCATGAATACCTACTGAACTGAGATAAATTTAGTTCTAAACATCATAGACTCCAGAGTAGCCAATGTCTCTTATATTTGCGCTTTGGTAGCACTCAGTCTATGAAATGATCTGACTAGGGGATGGCTTAGTAGCAGAAAATGTGCCTTGCATGCCTTTTCTGGGTCAACCCATGCTACTATGCTGGGGGGAGGGGGGATGAAAGTGCCCTTTACTATATCAACATGAAAAGAAATAACCGTAATAAAATCATATGGTGGCAAAATGACTTGGTGGTCCTTGTGTAGGTAGTTATGATTTAAACAATGTTAGTGTATTTTAAAATTAGACAGTGAAAATATGATTTCAATTTAGCAGATGTTTAATTGTTCAAAATACATTGCAACTAAAAACAAAGCAGCATATAAAAAATTCAAGGAAAGCCAAATTAACTTCCTACACAGGATTAAGGCTTTGTTTGGGATTCTGTCCTTTCCCAGGAACAATTACATATATTGAGTGGATCCTTACTGCTTACGGGCTTAATTCCCTTAAGGACTTTAAACACCCGTGGCTTAATACTTCTGGAACACAGCGCTGCTTGATTGCTTTTGTTTTTAAGAAGAAATCTCGGTTTGAATTTTTTGTTTTTTGTTTTTTTTCACTATTTCCAGTAGAGTCTTTGCTTGTACTTTCATGATTTGGTCTGGATGATCAAATTGAGTTTTCTTGAGATACCGTTATGTATATATCTCAAATCTTTATTAATATGTAGACCTACATCATATGTAGGACCTATGAAAAGAATATGGTTCAGTTGTTTTGAGTCCAGGAGATAATTTGATTACTCTTTTATCAGAGGTAACAGTATTGATGAGAAGAACCAGTAAAATATGGGTCTGGGGCTCAGTTGGCTTTGTCTTTTTTATCTAGTCAGGGGTGCCACCTCAGAGAATGGTGCCCATCACATTTAGGGCGATTCTTCCTCCATAAATTCACCCCTTATAGGCATGTCTAGAGATTTGTCTATTTAGTGATTCTAAATTTAGATGTGGTGTGTGTGTGTGTGTGTGTGTGTGTGTGTGTGTGTTCTCGCTGGTGCACACTTTGAATGAAGATGTATTGGGAGGAGAGGGTCAAAGCCCATGTTGAGTATCTCCCTCAATTGCTCTCAACCTTATATTTTGGAGACAAAGTCTATGCCTGAATCTAGAGCTCGCTGACTTAGCAAGGCTAGCGAACCAGTGAGTCCCTTGTCTCCATCTCTTCAGGATTAGAGGTTCTGCCACACTCAGTTTTTTATGTGGGTGCTAGCGATTGATCTCAAGTCCTCATGTTTGTGTAGGAAGCCTTTTATTGACGAGACCATCTTCACGGCTAACTTCTCCCTTCTGTTGGTGGCACTTTTACAGTTGCTAGCCCTATGGTTTGTCCAGACATGCAACAAAAGACTTTTGGACATAATCAATTAGTTTTACCTGTTCAGTGACGAGAGTCACAGAAAGCATAACTAGCTAACAGCTCCAGGCTAAAGTATGAACTAGTAAATGTGTTCATACCTATAGTCTCATGCAATCAGCAAAACACAGCTTCAAAGGTAAGCCGGGGCCGGCCCATTCACATGAAAGAAGTTGAACACATACATCTTTTCTCTTCCCTTTCCCATCCAGTTCCAAAAAAAATGGAGAGGAAAAGGCTGATGAGCAGAATGGGGTTTTCTAAATTTATAGCTACGTTGACTTAGCAATCATTAGTAATCACGCTAATGATGACTGGTCCCTTACTACATTTACATGTTGTGCAATGAGCAACTTGGGCACAAATGAGGCCAAGACAGGCAGGCAAAGGGGGGTGGTGGTGTCCAGGGCCTTTGTCAATACTTTCCAAGAGTGAGGCAGAGCCCAGGGCAAAGTGACTGCAGTAATTGGAGCCATCTCATACTGGAGACCAGCTTTGCTGGGAAGTGTCTCCTTCTCCACATTCTCTCCTCCCCCATCACCTGTTCTCCTGCTCCTCTGTGTCTGGTGGGAGTCCCAACTCCTACAGTATACACTACTTGGGGACCCCCTTCTGAACAGGCAGCAGAAAGGGAGGCATGTCTCCTCGTACCCTAAAAACTCATGTGGAAAGATCCCATTCTGAATTCATTAACTTGTTGCAGAACAATATGTCTTTAATGATTTCCAGTAGAAAATTCTACAAAGAATTTAATGAAGTTTTACATGGGAAAGGGGGGGGGGGAGGCCAACACAATTGCTGGAAGCATTGCACAGGGATTTTTGCACATTTTTTCATTTGTAATTTTCTGGAAAAAAAATTTAACTCTAAAATGAGAATGCTTTTGTTTCTAGTAAATGAGGTGGGGTTTTTTTTCCACTTGAAATGAATTTATTATCAGAAAACAGACTGCTCTTTCTTAGAAAAGGCAGAGTGTTCTATTCGGTGAGCAACCTGTTTTTCTCTTAAGGGAAGGGAACTTATTCCCATTTCATGCCTACAAGCAAAAGAACTTTTTGTTGTTCAGAGTACTGTTTCCTGCAGGCAGAGCCTCCTGATGTGGGAGCAATGGAAAGAGCTAGAAAAACAACGCTCTGGCCAGAGGCTTGGTAGAATTCTGCTTGTTGAATTAGTCCCTGCTTTTCAGATGTATGAATCATTTTTTCTCCCCTCTGAGAGTGAATGGGAATCAAAAGAGAGAGCTTTGGCTTCCTGAGAAATCCACAAATATTTCTCAGAATTTGTGAGCACGGAGAGCTCCAGCAAAACAGCCCCTTGGAAACCGGACAGTCGTCGGAACAGGCAATTAGCATTGTGTCCTCTCACGTTGAATCTGCCTTCCAGAGACATCGACCTCACTCCGGCAAGCGCCAAGAGACCCCACAAGGAGCAATGCACTGAGAACACATGGGCTACTGTGTTCAGCCTGTTTTTCTAGAATGAGCTTGCATGTGGGACTAAAAGAAGAGGCTCATTCCCGGGAGACACAGAAGGCATAGTTTGTGTTTTCTAGTGCCAAAGCACACCAATGGATTAGGTGTTAGAATGGAAAATGAGCTCTCTCCATTTCCTGATTACTTTCACAGGAATTCTTATTATCTTTAACTTTCCTTTTATAAAATACACAGACACATGGACACACAGACACACGTACACACACGCACGTGTACACACAGATACCAAACACCGCACATACATGCACACACACATACCACACCAAACACTGCACATACATACACACACACACACCAAACACCGCACATATATACACACATACACCATATACTCACTCACTCACACACACACACACATATGCACACACACATACACACACACATTTTTTTTTAAAAAATATACATTGTAATAACCTTTTTCTTCTTTTTGGTTTTCACAAGAAAACTTGATGGCACAAATTATGTGGCCCTCATTACTGTGGGATCCAGGGAAGGACCAGGCCTGGTGGGCAGATGGACCCTGGCAAGGAAAAAATTGGCTGACAAACTGATGGCTACCAGGAAAGCTATAACCCAGCAGAATCAAGATACCGTGGGCTGTCATCAGGGAGTAAATCGGCAATAATTCTCTTTTATATGGACACTGGTTAGGAATCCTGCCCTCTGATCGTGAACGTGGGATGACAGCACACCGGGTTTTAGTTTCAAAAACACCAACTCCTACTCGCCAATATAAACACTTCAGTGACTCAAGGAAAGGGTGGGGGCATTCTCTCCTCTGATGGCCTTATAAGACACAAACACTTGGGTTAACAGGAGAAACCTAAGAAAACAAAAAATGTATGTGATCATTAGTAGATAACGCTCCATCTTTGGTCGGCAACCATGGTAACCCCTGGGTTACAGGGATACATAGGATTCAACACTGTCTCCTTTACTTCTTTGCAATTGAAAAATGTCCTTTTGGCTGTGGCTCACCTTATAGAGGTAGTGTCCCAAAGGCACAACACAGAGAAGATGCTAATACTTGGTCCCTACCTGTCAGCTCTTAACCAACCACTTTGAAACTTCTAAGTATCTACATTTTGTTATTAAGATGTTTATTATTTTGATGGGAAGAACAAGGTAACTGAACCTAACCTAATGGAGGTTGGAATCCTGTAGAGCAATAACATTTATAGGCTGACCCTCAGAGCAACTTTCAAGGGTATACAGATTCTAAGGGATTTCTGCTCACAATACTGTTATTAGGATGTATCTATCAGACTCACCCACAACTGTCATCAGCAATCACTAAGGAGCTAATCAAACAATGCTGAAGTTGAATAAGATTGAACCCATTATCAAAGATTAGAAGAATATAGGATCTTTATGTTCCGGATCAAATGTTATCTTCTTGAAATATTTAAATAAACATCTTTGTCTAGGCACTTTAATTATTACTAACATCTGTTTAGAATAGAAAATGAGTTTGTCATTATGTATAAGCAGACCTAAGGAAGGATATTTTGTTTACTTGTTTGTTTGGAAACAGTAACACACTGTGTAGACCAGGCTGGCCTCAAACTGAAAAGTCTCCTGTCTCACCGTCTATGGCCCAACAATGTGCCACCAGGCCCACATTTTCTAAGTATTTGTGATTGTAAGGTCTTAAATAATTGGTTGGTTCTAGGAAAAAAAATGAGATTCATTGTTTATCCCTTTGGAACTTAGAAGTTGCTTAAGAGGTTTATGGAATATAATCACAAGCTAAATGTAACAGTGAATTAAGGGGGAAAAAAACTCTTACAAAACAGATCAATACTAATCTCTGCAAAGACTATAAAGGAATGAGCCCGTAGTTGTTGAGCCAGAATGTGACACAAGCAAGTTCAATGCCAGTGATGGTGGAAATACCTATCAACCTGGTGAGTCCTCTGAGGACTTGCTACCAGGACGACCACGGCCAGGGCCACTACAAAGTATTTTGTGGGTCTCACAGGAGACTTTGTACGTTGGAGGTAACACAAAGGTGGCTGAAATTTGGTTGGACCATAAGAATGTTATGAGCCAGTAGATCCAGTGGCGCACAGTCACTGGCAGGATGAGGCCCCAGAGGAAGGAGAAACTGATCGCAGAGAACCCAGGCAAAAGAAGGCCGTCTTTCTGGCTAAAGAGCAGAAAACTGAGAGTTTTATGCCAAATAGGCATCGGGGCTGAGCCTTAAAGCGTGGATAAGTCTCTAACAAGAGAGGCTTTCCGGAGCAGTGGAAGAAACTGGTGAAGCTCTTACCCTGGGGGAGGGTGGGTGGCAGTGGAATCATGAGTTTAGTCACAGCTTATGTGACATGGTGAGTGTCATCATCCCTGATGACATTGCATGAAGATTCAAGGAAAGAGGTGTTTAAATAAGAAATCAGGACATGGGGTATACAAATGGAAGATGAGCATCTAAAGAGGGCTTCAGCCATGGTCTGGAGACGACTGGTAGGTATGAATTCATAAACCATTCAGAGGAACACTTGACAGATCACTAGACAGTCTGTTAATGGAAGAAGTAGAAGCTGTAATGTATCCACGCAGTAATGTCACACTAAGACAGAATCAAAAACCAAGAATCAGAATCGATAAGAAAGAGGATGACTCCAGTATTGGGTATGAATCTCCGATGTATCTGGGACAATGACATAGGACTATCTAGAGAAGTTGAGTTTTCCACAATATGTTCTCCAGTCATCCCATATTATGGACATCTAAAGTGTTTAAGCACACAATATTCTGTCATACTTTGGGATGCTACCAGTGTTTAGGTGGTTAGCTTCCTGGTGTGCTATGAAAACCCTACAAGACACAAAATAAGTTCCAACCCTGAGAAAGAATGGCCCGGGACAGTAACCATGTAGAGGCTGAGAAATCCTCATCTAGGATGACTTGAAACTCCAACTCTGGATGTTTTTACTTTTAGGTAGAAAGGAATCAACTTCCTTGAAACACGATGGGGAAGTGAGCCCCAGCAGAAATACAAGGAAAGAAAAGTGAGAGGCTGGGGAATTCCCAGGAGACATCCCTTCATGGGCATCATGGATTTCTTGAGTGAGGTAAAGTGAGAGTACTTCACAGGCAAAATGCAATCTCAGCAATAGCACATAGGAACCTAAGAAGAGGTAGAGGTAGAAGAGGGTGAGAAAGGCATTCACGAAAGGCATTCACGAAGCAAGCAGTTCAGATGTGAACACACAAAAGCTTAAACACTGAGAGCACATGCCAGTCTAGAGGTCAAAAAATAAATGACAAGAAAAATGAAAAAACTTAAGAATGAAAATGGAAAGGGGAGGGTAGAGAAGTGTCAAGTGGGCCGTGTGTCTACCATTACAAAGACATCTCCACAGTCTGGCAGAACTGATGTATAGATGTATAGCAGTATAGATGTATGTCTAAGGAAAAAGGCTAGTGGCCTCTCTTCGTGTTTGGGGAAAATGTTTTATGGGCAAAAAAATATGTTTCTAGGGAAGTATCATCACTGTTTCCTAAAAGTTAAATTAATACATTAAAGCAGAAATCAGCAACTTCCATAGTTCTCTCTCATTTAAATATTGCTATAACTTTGTTCCAGGTGCCTTGACAGGTGTAGAGATTCAGCTCCTTTTCTGGTACAAAATGGAGAGGAGTGGGTTCCTGCATCTTTGGGTGTGGTTCCTGCATCTTTGGGTGTGATTCCTGCATCTTTGGGTGTGATGTAATGTTTACAGGAGGCAACTAGACAACTAAGCATAGCAGCTGATCCTGGGCAGGGCTTCCACTGGTGGGAGGCTGCTCTAAATATATCTAAAACCTATTACTCTAAGAAATTATTAAAGAAAAAAAAACTATCACAGTCCAAGACATCCCAGTGTAACATGTTAAACAGGATAGCTGAAAACTAAAATTCCTAAAACTGCAAATGGCCTTCAGAACTCTCAAGCCAAATTTGCTCATTGCAATGAACGAAAAATTAGAGATAGAATTTGATAGGCCATCGTAGTTGGGTTGTAAAAGCACTAAGAAATATACGGATATACACATATATCAGAAGATAAAGGTAGAGTTGAAAACTTACAGTTTGTAGTTATGTGTAACTCATACACTCAGGTTATGTCAAGGTGATGGCAAGCAGACATCTGTCTAGCCTTAGCTTTCCACAGACATGTCTGCTGACCATTCCCTGGACATACGTGTTCATAAAGTAGATGTGACTATACAATTCCTTGGCAGTCTGTGGACTACTGGATAAACTCCTTGAATATGGACCTTTGTTACGGAGGATCTTTCTCCAGTCACAGCCAGGACACTCACCTGTCCAGGAGCAAGTTCGGAGCAAAGAGGAGCTTCCCCGGGTGCTCCATGGAGCGCCAGACGAGACCAATCATCAGAATCTCCAGCCAGGCACACTCGAGAAGGTGAACTTGATCATGGAGATTCAAGTCCCCAAAGCCTGAAAAACAAGGAACGCCTCGCTTAGTTCCAAAAGGATGTAATCATCACTGGTGATATGAACTAGTAGGCTGATTTTTTTTAGTAAATACAGCAAAAAAAAAAAAAAAAAAAGAAAAAGAAAGAAAGAAAAATCATGAATGTGTGCCCCTTTTTCTAATGGCTGAATAAGGAATTAAAACTTTTTTTTTGTCAAATATGGATGAAAATATATATGTTACATATTTTATTTCTTAAAAGATTTTTATAATAAAATCATTTTATTTATATGACAACTTAAGTAAAATGATTATTACATACAAGCTAACTGGTATATGTAATTATTACATTAAAGCCCACTGTTAGAAAATATAGAGGGTCTACATACAATAATATGATAAAATTGAAGAAATATATAGAAAACAGTGTTAAAATAGGAGAATTTTATGGGAAATAGTAATGATAAATTGGTAAACATGGGAAATATATCTATCCTAATTGATCAAACATTCTTTTTTTAATATTTTTATTTTCTATATTCTTTGTTTACATTCCAAATGATTTCCCCTTTCCCAGATCCCCCCTCCCCATATGTCCCATAAACCTTCTCTCCACCCATTCTCCAATCACCTCCCTCCTTTTTCTCTGTCCTTATATTCCCCTCCAACGCTAGATCAAATGGCAATATGGTAGATGCCTAAACATCATGAAGAGGAGGAAGATGGGACAAATAGAATCACACTTCATAGAAAAAGCAAATATTTTTTTTTAAATCTAGCTCTGTCAGTGAGTTTCCACTTGTCTATAAAGATGTTTTTTAATGCTTTATTGTCAGATCTGCAAATATATACTAACTCAAACAACCCAATTAACTGTCTATAAAATTTGTACTTAGTAAATAAATTCTACTCAGGCATATCTAATAACTTCACATAGCTATTATTTTTCATTTTTATTTCATTGAAAACACTTAAGTGCCATAAACTCAAATTATTTGACTAAGGAGAAACTAGGACACAGGTAGGAACAACCTCCTTAGTCATTTCTTCGTTTTAGTACCGAACCATAATCCTTTTTACATAAAATGTAAGACAAAGACTAATGAGATAACATATGCAAATAAATCACCAGGGGATGGATCAGATGACTACAAGTAATGTCACAGTTACGCCTTGGAGAAGTCACTGATGTGTACCCTTGTTTTCCGGTGGTTGATTAGGAAATTAAAGCTTTTTCTAACTGCTAATGACAGTAGATGCCTAAACATCATGAAGAAGAAGAGGACCAAGAGGAGGAGGAGGACCGGGAGAAGGAGGAAGAGGAAGACAATCAGAAGGAGGAAAATGAGATGAATTTGGAAAGCAAGCGAGAACATGCCCTAGAGGAGGAACAAGTTATTAAATCCCCCACTGTGTGTACACTGTGAGCTACCTCACTAGCCCGGCCATTTTTATTTTAAAGATGCCAGTGGGGTTCAGAAGCATCACACTGACATTGGTTTAATTTTCATTTCCTACTGTAAAGTATTTTTCCATATTTTCTACCAGTTCTTTTTGGTACTGGATATTCAAGTTAATTATACTGTGAGTCTACATCCTGATAGACTATATATCTATTAGAGACCCAAATAGGATTTTTATTCAATCTTATTTTAAAAAAAAAAAAACTAACTTACTGTGCTTTTCACTACCTCACTGAGACCTTCCAGGGTCTATGACAGTGCAGCATATGGTATTAGAGTACCGAATACCGTCTTCTGGCAAGAGCAGATTCTACTGGTGTGATGCAGAACTGGAGTCTACCAAAAGGAGGCAGAATGGATCTGCTCTTAAGAAAAGTCGTAGTGGAACCAGCACCATTTGTTGAAAAGGCTATCTTTTTTCCCCTGGATGTTTTCCGCTCCTTTGTTGAAGATCAAGTGACCATAGGTGCATGGATTCATTTCTGGGTCTTCAATTCTATCCCATTGGTCCACCTGCCTGTCACTGTGCCAATACCGTGCAGTTTTTAACACTATTGCTCTGTAGTACTGCTTGAGGTCTGGGATACTGATTCCCCCAGAAGTTCTTTTGCTGTTGAGAATAGCTTTAGCTATCCTGGGTTTTTTGTTATTCCAGATGAATTTGAGAATTGCTCTTTCTCTATGAAGAACTCTATGAAGAACTGAGTTGGGATTTTGATGGGGATTGCTGATAAGTGGATATTAGCCCAGAAGCTCAGAATACCCAACACACAACTCACATATCAAATGATTCCCAAGAAGAAGGAAGGGGAGGGTGCTGGTCCTGAAAAGGCTTGATGCAGCACTGTAGGGGAGTGCCAGGACAGAGAAGTGGGAGGGGGTTGGTTGGGGAAAGGGCTGAGGGAAGAGGGCTTATGGGACTTATGGGAAGGGGAAACCAGGAAAGGGAAAATCATTTGGAATGTAAACAAAGAATATAGAAAATAATTTTTAAAAAGGAAAAAGAAAAAAGAAAAGAGAAGTTGTAGTGATTAGGCTGCAGGATCTGATTTGAGGCCTGCCTGAAGGAATGGAAGAAAGCATCTCTGGCAAGTATAGCTGTTTGTCTAGAAAGCATTAGGTCAAAAGGGGCCAGCCTTGCTCAGGAGAAACAAGACCTTGTCAGTTCTCTTTCTTGGTCCCTAATCCTATAAACCAAACCAAACCTCAATTCAACAGAACATTGAGTTGAGAGTCCTCAGTGAGGTTTTAATTCCTTAGTAATCTCTTCAGTCGTTTGGATAAAGTTTCATAACACTAATGCACTAATGCAGTCTTACCAGTAAATTAAATTTACCCCTCAGAAATGTTACTATTCAAATGCAAGGTTTCTGATTGTTTCTTTGTTTGTTGTTGTTGATAGTGGTGGTTTTGTTTGATCTTTCAGTTTTTTGGGTTTTGTTTTGTTTTGTTTTTTGTCTGTTTCATTGATTGGGTTTTGGGTTTTGTTTTTTGTTTGTTTGTTTCTTGCTTCTTGGGATATTTACTTTTTGGTGTGTATACAAAAAAACCAACCAAACAGAAACAAAGAAATCCTTGTCTGTTATTGTCAGCCCTGATCAACTTAGGATAAATTATTCAAAAATTCCCACTGGTTTGGGCTGAACATGTCCCCATACATATTCAGAACTGCAATGAGACAATCAGCTCTGGAAAAACCAAGTGCCAGGTTCCTGGTGGTGACTTCACATTTAAACAGGATCACATTCTTTAACTTTGACCTCAAAATGCAATTACTATTCAGACTTGGCAGTCACCATGATCTTTAGGAGTCAAAGAAGTTCCCCACAACCACATGTACCATTTAAATAGGGTGATTATGAATATGTCTGTTAGTACAGTCAGAGGCCAGCAGGATTGCTGGGCTTTTCTGGGAAATATAGGCATCTTTAATTCTGTTTAATTACAGTTGCCAGCTGTGCACATTGCCTGCAGACAAGGGTTATTATACCTGTTGAAAAGCGTTAGCTGCAAGTTCCTCAGACAGGACAGGGAGGAGCTTGCCAGAGAGACTGTCAATCAGCCCTCCCAGTGAATGTGAGGACTGTCAAGGCAGACTAGTCTGTGGAACTTTTCCTTCCAATGTACTGGTCTCAATATTATTTTATCCACCCAGGAGCTAAATGCATTTCTGATGTTAGACAAATGTCCATGAGTAGTTTTAGCTTATAGCTAATGATTTTCTATGTATTAAAACTATATATTTATATATTGTTTATACATATGTATTTACTTAAATATTTTGTATTATATGTTCCATGATGTTATATGTTATGTGTTATATGCTACATGTCACATGTTACTATTACATATTACATATTACTTATAAATATATGTGGCCAATAATTTATATACATATTTCAATTCCTTGCATGTGTGTGTGTGTGTGTGTGTGTGTGTGTGTGTGTGTGTAGAGAGAGAGAGAGAAAGAGAGAGAGAAAGAGACAGAGCTATCAAGAAGGCATCCTATGTTAACCTCTGGCCTACATATGCACATGCTCATGTTTTCATGCTTAACTACACATAAATGTAGTTTACATGTGAACACACAAGAGCATGTACACATACCACATGCACATATACACACATTCACATAAAAGGAGTGAGGATAGTTTTCTGAGATACAACTAAAACAACAGTCAGAATTTTCATTTTATGAAATAAAAACAGAAATAAAGATAGCACTGACTTTTCCTCAAGTTTAGGGAGCATGGATTGATATTTGCAGGCCCAGTAATAAAGTCATCAAAGATGTTATGTACTGGAAACAAACAGATATATCCCAAGACATCTATCTCCACCCCTGAACAAGCTATGCTGTAGCTAATGACTTGATGGGAGCCTCTGTCCCAGGAAGATGCCATCTACATATAAAATCAGATTATTTTTCCAGACCAGTTATTATAACTTAGACTTAAAATGTCCTTTAAAGGCCACATGTCAAAAGTTTTGTTGCTAGAAATGGACTTTGAGGAAGTAATAGAATAATGAACTCTGACTTTATAAATAGGTTGGATGCTGCTGGGTCTATAAGCTAATGGACTATTGGTAATGGATAGAGGAAGCCTATGAGGCGAAGACATTGCCCCACTCCAGTCTCCCAACATCCTGATATTCTGTTTCACCTCAGACCCACAGTGACAGAACCAACCGAGCATGGACACCATGATACCATGAGCCAAGATAAATCCTTCTTCAGTTTAATTTTCTTAGGTCTTCTGTCACACTGCCAGAGAGCTGACTACTACACCAAGTAAAGACATCCCTGACTCTGTCCTCCACTAAACAGTGACTGTTTGCCTCCAGGGTACTTCCCCTTACTCCTTTACCTTTGACTGCAAAAGAAGAGGGCAGAGGGACAGAAGGACAGCTCAGTCAGTAAGGGCTCCCGTGGCAAGCACAAAGAACAGAGTTCAATCTCTAGAACCTATGGAAATATGCCAGGTGTGGTTGCATTTGCATTTACTTGTAAGCCCAGCACTGAAGAGGCCAAGACAGGAAGGCCCCTGGGTCTCCTTGGCCATCTCATCTAGCCGGATTGATAAGCGCCAGGCCAATAAGATTCTATCTCAAAGAAGGTAGATGGTGTTCCTGAGGATGGCATCCAAGATTGTCCACCAGACTCCATAGGCACATATGCACACATACCTGCACACACACACACACACACACACACACACACACACACACACAGGCACAGGCACAAATACATGCAAATGCACACATGCTTGCATTAAAATATTTCCAACATTTTCAAACCCCTTCCGTGAGCCTCACAAGATCCGAAGCCTTCTGCTCCACCGTGGGCTGTATTACATTGCTACAGAAATTGCTCAATTTGCCTTGGCATAAACTTAAATCCTTCAGGTCTTGCCGTCTCTTGCTATGGGTCGGTTCTTAGAAATGATGTCACAATGTACAAAGAACCTCAGGGAAAGGTTCTTTGACTAATCTGCATATCTTCAAGGCAGCTCTACACTGTCTTGGAAAAATGATGAATTGAAGTGGTTTTTTCAGGAGAGACATGAGGAAAACTAAGGGACTGTACTTCTTAATTTCATGGGATACAAACCATGGAGACTGAAAAACCCTGAAGCCCTTTGTGGGATGGGCGCCATTTGCTTTTCTCATTGCCAGGACCACACTGGGCAGAAGCAACACGAGGAAAGTGAGGTTCATATGTCTTATACTTTCTGAAGTTGTCACCTATCACGATGGAGAAGGCATGGTAGCGTTTGTGGTGGCAGGGGTATGTAGCTGGGTCTCTCCTCACATCATGGTAGAGCAGAAAGCAGACAGCTCCCACTGGAAGGGGATCGATCTACAGCCCTCATGGCCCGCCCTGAATGGCCGACATCAGCCAGGATGACCCAAGTTCAAATGCAATCATTTGAGGGAATGGAGAGGTGATTCAGTAGTTAAAAGCACTCGCTACTCTTGCAAAGGACCAGAATTCAATACTCAACACACCCACATTAAGCATCTCACAACTACATGCAACTCCAACTCCGGCAAATCTAGCATTCTCTTCTGACCTCCTCAGACATCCACATGCATGTGAACACATGTTCACACACCCACAGAAAGATGCAGACTTGTAAACAGACACATCAAAAATAAATCTTTAAAGCCAGACACTCTGAAGCTAATAGAAAAGAAACTGGGGAAGACCCTTGAGGACATCGGTACAGGGGGAAAGTTCCTGAACAGAACACCAATAGCTTATGCTCTAAGATCAAGAATTGACAAATGGGACCTCATAAAATTACAAAGTTTCTGTAAGGCAAAGGACACCATCAAAAGGACAAATCAGCAACCAACAAATTGGGAAAAGATCTTCACCAACCCTACATCCGACAGAGGGCTAATATCCAATATATACAAAGAACTCAAGAAGTTAGACCCCAGAAAACCAAACAACCCTATTTAAAATGGGGTACAGAGCTAAACAAAGAATTTTCACCTGAAGAACTTTGGATGGCTGAGAAGCATCTTAAAAAAATGTTCAACACCATTAGTCATTAGGGAAATGCAAATCAAAACAACCCTGAGATTTCACCTTACACCAGTTAGAATGGCTAAGATTAAAAACTCAGGAGACAGCAGGTGTTGGCAAGGATGTGGAGAAAGAGGAACATTTCTCCACTGCTGGTTGGGTTGCAAATTGGTACAACCACTCTGGAAATCAGTCTGGTGGTTCCTCAGAAAACTGGGCACATCACTTCCAGAGGATCCTGCTATACCACTCCTGGGCATACCCAGAGGATTCCCCAGCATGTAATAAGAATACGTGCGCCACTATGTTCATAGCAGCCCTATTTATAATAGCCAGAAGCTGGAAAAAACCCAGGTATCCCTCAACGGAAGAATGGATACAAAAAATGTGATATATATATATATATATATATATATATATATATATATATATATACATACACACACACACACACAATGGAGTACTATTCAGCCATTAGAAACAAAGAATTTATGAAATTTTTAGACAAATGGATGGAGCTGGAGAACATCACACTAAGTGATGTAACCCAGTATCACAAGATCAATCATGGTATGCACTCACTAAAAAGTGGATATTAGCCTAGAAAATTGGAATACCCAAAACATAATTCACACAACAAATGATGTCCAAGAAGAATAGAGGTGTGGACCCTGGTTATGGAAAGACTCAGTTTAACAGTATAGGGCAATACCAGAACAAGGAAGTGGGAAGGGGTAGATGGGCAAATAGGGGGAGGGAAGAGGGCTTATGGGACTTTCGGGGAGTGGGAAGCCAGAAAAGGGAAAATCATTTGAAATGTAAATAAAAATATATCAAATAAAAAAAAACCCTTTATCATTTGGATGCAAAGCATTCCCCACAGGATTATGCCCTTAGATACTTGATCCCCTGATGGTGGTACTATTTTCTGAAACTGTGGAGCACTAGGACATGGACCCTACGTAGCAGAACTAGGTTGCTGAAGTCTACTTTGAATGTGATGCCATTTCATCTCTAGTTCTTTGCTTCTAGACCAACAAAGATAGAACAAGTGCACAGCGAGGTACCAATGCCTCATGCTAAGCTGTTCTAGCCTCTCCAGCCACCACACCCACACCTTCCCTGCCAGAACATACTAATGTCCCCTCAACCATTTACTTAAATACTTCTCTTAGTCTGTGAGTAGTTTCTGTCAAGTACCCTGTCACAGTGAGGAGAAAAACTCAATAGCACCCACGGGGTACAATCTGCAGAGATGCAGTACAAACCCAGTATGAACAGAACAGTAGCATTTCCACGGAGAGGAGCTGTCTACAAAACCAGAAGCCAGGTGGTTGGATTCCTCGGCAAATCTACTAGCTTTCTGACCTTCAAATGAATTAATCATGTTCTTGGTGATGCGGCCATGATGTTCTCGGAAATGTCAGCTATGAAACTGCCTGCTGCACTTCCTCTGCCTTGAAATACGTTTCGAGGGAAGAAGAAATGAATAGGAAACATGGCAAGCACAGTAACAGCTGTAGGTTGAATGCGACCGGACTTACTAAGACAAGGCTATAAAACAGAGCCCGTCAGAAAAACCTGAGAGCAAATGGAGTCTTCACAGTGTACATTTTAGAAGTTTAATCTAGAAAACAGGGAGTTGGTGCCATACCATAGTCCATGGACCCCCACGGTAATTTATTGGAAATTTAATCTTTAAGACATGAGTTTGGGGACTGAAGAGATAGCTCAATGGCTAGCCATGCTTGCTGCTCAGGCGGAGGACCAGAGTTCAGTTCCCAGCATCCACACCGAGCAGCACCCCGTAAGCTCCAGTTTCAGGGGATTCGAAGCCCTATCTGGGATTCTGTGGGCATTGCATTCACATGTACCTACCCACCCACAGACAGACCCCCATGTACATAACTAAAAGTATGAAATAAGTCCTTAAATAAACAAGAAGAAATTCATTTCATCATCCAAATCAATGTCATGTAAAACTTTTTATCAAATCCCCACCACCATTAAAACGAAAATAATTGGGGCACACAGACCCCCAAAATACACAATAAAATAAATAAGCTCTTGTTTATAAATATTGTGGATCAGAAGACCATAACTGGTGAGCACTTCCTGCCTCACCACTGATGTTTGCACTGCCTTTTCCGCAGATGTTTTCTTTCTTCTGGTGATGCTAGCCTTCATCCTTGGATATAATGACTAAGCTCTTTTCAAGTCTCCTCCCAACATGGGACTTTTTGACTATGTGGATACAACACCCCCCAGGACAACTCACCCACCCCCAGCAGAGTGAGAAGGACAGGAATAATGAAATGACTATCAACCAAAAAGTCAAGTAGACCCAGCTCGCTATTCTGCTGACTCTTGAGATCTGAAAGCATTTCCCATCCACAAAATGTAGATCAACTCAAGGTTAAGATGCTGAGAGCCCTTCCCATCTGTAGAAGCCAGAGGGACTGCCTACCAGTTAGGATTATTACAAAATAAAAGGAGTTATCAGATGTCCCAGGACACCAGAACCACTACTTTCTCCCTTACCCGATCCTGACAGGCTGCAAACACTAATAAAAATATTTAAAAAAATATATCAGACATACAATGTCTAATTCAATTGAGCAATTGCAGTGGTTCTATTTCGTGATCTCAAAAGCTTGTTTTCTGTTTCTTTTTATTTTTATTTATGCATACATGTAAAAAAATCTAATAAAAAGGATAAAAGACTTCCTGGACTTCAAACAGCTCTGACAAAACATTTCTCAAGATTTTAAACCAAAGGGAACAAAAGCATATGGATTATATTTTGCCTAAAAAACATATATGTGGAAAAAATAAGAAAAGAGAGCATAGTTTGGGTTTTATTAAACACAAAGCATTTCATTACATCGATGTCCCCGGAATGCTGTTGCCTTCAGCACTAGTGCAGTAAGCAGGAGGCGGTTTCTATGGAGTCTAGCACCCTTCTATACTGTTTGGTATTCTTCACTTGCCTTGGGATGGACAGAAAGACTTTCTCCAGTGACTTCTAGGCCTCCAGGGTCCTAGTGAGACAAAGTGATGTTCTGCAGGCAAATGCCAAGCAACCAATGCCAGAGAAGGAGATGACGGTCCTAAAGTGGATATTCTCAAACCATACCACCAGGCTGGGAAAAAGCTTGATGGGAGAAGGTTAGCCTAGCCTGCCTAAAGCCCTGGCATTGAAGCCTAGTAACAAGGACTACATCACTGACAAGGATTAGCATAACTGACAGGCAACTCGCTTGCATAAAAAAAAATAAATAAAATAAAAAAAAAATAAAGAGTTCCGGTCAGTTTTCTCATTCTAATGGCGAGTTCTAGGAATCCAAACTCAGGTCATTGGGTTTGTGGGACAAGTGTCTTTACCGGCTGAACTACCCTAAAAAGTTGTCCTCTGATTGCCATATATGTGCTATGGCTGGTGGGCACCCAGATATATTCATTATGTGCACACATACGCACACTTGATGATGATGATGATGATGATGATGATGGTAAATAGTAACAGTAACAATAACTGTGTGTATCCGCATGCCCAGCGTTTTACTGAACATTATTAGGACATTAACCTCAGTTTTTCACGCTTGCTAGCCAATGAGCTATCTCCTCAGTTCCTAAACTTTTAAGCCTTGGTTATGTTTTTTTGAAAATGATCATGTATTCTTTTAAATCATATGAAGCAGACTTTTGTGACATCACTTCCAGTTCCTTCATAACAAGGCAGAAAACTCTTATCATTTACTCTGCGAGTCATTTGTACACACATGTACTTAGAGACGATGGGTCTATGGAACATTTAAAATGAATAGATATGGTGCTGTTTATGGCATTTCCACTAATTCCTAATTTGATCTAAAAAAAAGAAAGAAAAAAAATCCAACAGATGTCTATATGCCCTTTCTGGACCTTGCATGTGGATGTATATATAAGATATAAATTAAATTCCAAAGGTAGGTATTCTTTTGACAAGGTGTTAGGCATAATATCATGGCTATTTAACCTAAATGAAAATAGGTGCAAATTTGCTTTCCTGCTGCTGGGCATGGGTTCTATTCCAGCGTCACTCTTTGCCACACTCCTTCTAATGCTCCTTTGAGAAATTATTAGACTTAACCTCTAAAGCGCATCAAAAGTTTTCCAACAGCCTCTCCTGCTTTAGATATCTTCCTATGCTGCTTAATCATCTTCCGCCCTCTTTACCGCCTCTGTCTGCCTCTCTTTATATTTGTCTCTGTCTTTGTCTTTCTGCATCTCTCACTATCTGTCTCTTTCTATGTGTATCTCTCTTTGTCTCTGTCTTTGACTTCATCTCTCTGTCTCTGTCTTTCTCTGTTTCTCTCTCTGTGTCTGTCTTTCTCTCTCTCTGTCTCTGTCTTTCTGCTTCTCTTTGTTTCTGTCTCTCTCTGTCTCTTGTCTCTCTCTGTATGTAACATATTGTGATAAAATCTTATTCACTCTGCCAATATTTTACTATGTTTACACATCAACAGGTCATAAAACACCATATGGAAATAAATTACCTCTAGTCTAGAATATCAATTATAGAATTTCTCTGGTTAGAATAGGAAAAAATGGAGCTATAATATAAACAACTTCCAAGATTTTAATGCTTCCAATTATGAACTGTGGCATATGTACAATAATTATAATACAATGTGATAAATTAGTTGTATTTTAAATAGTGATTTCATGTGGCATTTCTGTAACTGTTATTTATCAGTTCAGTTTAACCACATAAATTTCATGGTTAGTGTACATCTTTTGTTCTTCAAAGGCTGAATAGATTTTCATTCTGCTGCCAGAAAAACTAAGTTTGAGGCATACTAGGAATCATCCTGTAAAAATTGCAACCCCAGAATCTGTAACAAAGTGGTATATAAGTGAATATATAAATGATATATAAGTGAAGAGGGTAGAAAGGGACCCTGGACTACATCCTTCATGTACATATTTGTTTGTTTATGTGGCTAATTCTCTCCAAATTCTATCAGAGAAACAATCCCTTTCCTAACTGTGCTCCTTTCTGTCAGCTAAAATATCAGACATCACTGCAGATCACATGCAGCCACACCCCTGGGAGAGGCAACAACAGCATCCCAGAGGTCATTGGCCTCTTCCAGAAATGACTGCCACACTCCTACCTTATACCCGCCTCACTCTGACTGTATTATCCCTCTGCAAAGTGCTTCATATCATATCACACTGTAAAAAGTACATACCAGACCAAGTCATTCCAATATGCATCATGACTGTTTTCTCATACACACATGCAAATAGAAAGAGAGAGGGAGAGAGAGAGAGAGAGAGAGAGAGATGAGACAGAGAAAGACAGAGACATAGAGCAACAGAGCTAGAGACAGAGACAAACACACAGAGAGAGAAACAGAGACAGAGACAGAGCTAGAGACAGGGGTACCAAAATAGACACACACACACACACACACACAGAGAGAGAGAGAGAGAGAGAGAGAGAGAGAGAGAGAGAGAGAGGAGAGAATAATCATTTTTAAATCCATGTACTCTAAGTTATATGACAAAGGGCAAGGAAAGA
Organism: Apodemus sylvaticus; assembly: GCF_947179515.1. Lineage (NCBI taxonomy): Eukaryota > Metazoa > Chordata > Mammalia > Rodentia > Muridae > Apodemus > Apodemus sylvaticus. The sequence goes on along the minus strand of NC_067494.1, from coordinate 34,957,080 downwards.
AATAGTTCAGCTAGAGAGAAGCATGACCATTACATCTGTGTTCCCTCCCCAGGGGAAAGTGAGTCAAGACTTTTAGATCTGAGCATCAGACTTGGGGACCAAAAAAAAAATGTCCCTCTGAGAAAACAAAGCAGATGGCAAAAGTGCCGTGCCACCAACCCCATCTGTATCATGAGCAGAGCCTTGGTTTATGAAGAGATGGTTGTCATGACGATAAGCATTTGAGAAGAGTTCTGGAGAAGCTGATGAATTTATGAGTGTCTCCTAGCTTCCCAATTTTCCAAACAGACTGAAAACCTCCCCCATCCCCAAATAAACAGTTCTATTACTGCTTGAATTGGTTGCAATTATTCTATGGAGACACTAGGAGATTCTGCATATCTCATGTCTCAATCCTCTTGGGAGGGACTGAGCAGCCATCTACCCTGATGTACCAAAGCTTGAAGATAAACTAGGTTTTTTTTTTTTTTGATTCAGCAAAAGCAATTGTATTAACTAGAGCTTAATTCCACCCACCCCCACCCCCACCCACCTCAAGCTAAGAAAGAAACCAATTTCAGCTTAAATGAGAAATGGGGGGAGTAAAAGAAATTATTTTCCAGTTTCTGAGAGTAGATTGCAAGGTAAAGGACACAACTATTAATAAGCTAGAAAGTGGAGTACTGAAGATTGTCCTTTTAAGTGTTTGTCAAATGGGCAGGAAGGACAGCCGCTGTCGAGTGAGTCGGCGTTAGCTCACAAACTCAGGCTGGTTACGTTTGGAAACACAGCGAGCACTTGTACCGGGGAACATTCATTTCCCTGTCTGTCCTGAAGCAGACCAGCAGAGCATTCCAGAGACTTCTGACATCAGCCTGAGTTCTCCACACTGTGATAGGATAAACACTACAAATGTTGACCACACAGAGACCTCGAGAGCGAAGCAGATATCCTCCTGTCTAGAGAGAGCATCCCCCAAAGGAACAGTGATGACTCCCCCCATTCTTGATGCACCCAAATCCCTCACTGGAACCAAAATTGGTGCAAACTCATAACTTCAATGAGGGCGTCATTCTCTCTCTCTCTCTCTCTCTCTCTCTCTCTCTCTCTCTCTCTCTCTCTCTCCCTATCTCTCTCTCTCTCTCTCTCTCTCTCTCTCTCTCTCTCTCTCTCACACACACACACACACACACACACACACCTGAATTAAAATCTAGAACACCTGTGTTGGAACACCTGTGTTTGACAATGAGCCACGGACAAATAACTCTAGAACTCATTAGGATTTTTTTTTTAAGTGGCAGATTATTCCATAATTTTACCAAAATTCATGTCATAATGGGACTTTTCTAAGGCAAAACACAGATGTCTGTGGCAGGCTGAGTATGAAACTGGACAGTCATCCATCAGTGGCTACTTGAAAAGACAAGCCAGGGTCTAAATATCAAGGAGAGGTGACAGGCAAGTCTGGGCCCTACGAGCATACGGCATTTGGGGGGCTTGTTGAGAAAAGATGGTTTCTTCCTTTTGGTCAGAGATACTTTTTCCTGTCCACATCATCCCTACATAAATTTCAACACCAAAATGGATACAAATGATTGATTCCACCTCTGTCTCCCAATACATGAAGTCAGCAATCGCTAAACAGAATCACAGGATTCTAGAAAGAGGCCATAAGTAATATTTTTCTTTTATGCCCTCTTGGCTTCTTTTATAAGACTGGTTGATCTTGCCAGGTAAATAAATAATGATTGAAAACCCAGTGGGGACTAGGGCAGACCCACGGAGTCCACGAGTGCTGATTATCTGGGAGGTAAGAGGTGCTGTAGCCTCCTTCTAGCTCTGCATAGCCCCCACCTCAGGGTGGATGAGATCCCAACCACAGTGCTTCCCAAAGATGACAACAGGACCACAGATATATTTGCTCATAAAGACTGGAAGGCCCTAAGGCCGTTTAGTTGTTTGGTTTCCTAGATTTTCCATAGCAGCGTGCTACCAACAAGGTAACACCAACATGAAGGTATATGCACCTCTTGAGGCAGCAAAGGCCTTTCTCCTGAGTGTTTCTGGCCATATATGTAGGTGTGTCTGAACTGGGTAGGATTACCAAGATTAGAAGGAACGAAAGAAAGAAAGAGAGAAAGAGAGAAGAGGGAGGAAGGAAGGAAAGAGGGAAGAAAGGAGGGAAGGAGGGAGGGAAGGCAGGAAAGCAGGAAGGAAGGAAGAAAGGAAGGAAGGAAGGAAGGAAGGAAGGAAGGAAGGAAGGAAGGAAGGAAGGAAGGAAGGAAGGAAGAAGAGAGGGAGACAGAAAAACAGAGAGACAGAGACACAGAGACCCATGAAGCTGCAATGAGATACACTGGATGAAGTGGCAAGATTTGTACATACTTGATAAGACGGGAATAGGTATGTGTTCTTGGGTACAAGGACGTGCCAACACTATCATTGGATGGCACTCTTATTCTATGTCACGACAAGAGCAGAAACTGACCTAGAAGGCCACTGGTTTATTCCAGGACAGCCCTAATTAGGTGCCAGCTTTCTCAGACAATGCTAAAGAAAAGCAGCAGCATTTTCCAGGAAGCCCTAATTTTATTTCATGTTTATATAAAGAACAAAAAACGTCTGTTGGCTACCTTCTCAGAACTCCACACTTCTCAATAGGAAAGATGCTGAGTCGGTGACAGACAGCAGGCAGCACTGGGTCCCCAGTTTGTCACTGGTTAGTCACGTGCCCTTTGGTGAGTTAGTCAGTCTGTGGTACTGCTGCATACTCCTTACTTATTAACTTTTACTGTTTTAGTTGTCAGGCAAATAACAGGCTTAATGAAGATATTTTTGACACACGTATCCTTGTGCTTCATTCAGGATAACCTGCACTGCCCTACCCTGTCTCCCCTTTCCCCCCCAAGAGCCTTCTTCCACCCCTACAATGTCTTCCTTCTGCTTTCATTGTCTAAGGCTCCTTTTGGAATGAAAGGATGAATTTTTCTGGGATTCAGCATCTTCCTCTAAACAATGAGAACTAGAATAGCATCTGTATGGAAATTGTCACAGGGCTTGGGACACACCAGTGGCAGACAAGCAAATGGCTCACACTAACCGCTGTCCTTCACAGTGTGTCAAATAATACCCAGGTGTGAGTCTTCTGAGCGCCTGCATCACACCTGGACTTTTCAATTGAAATACCTTATGGGAGCCATCTTAAGTCTTCTCTCTCTCCTCCACTCTCCCCTACCTCTCTTTCCCTCTGTGCGTGTCTCTTTCTCTCCCACACTCTCCTCTTCTATATGTGTCTCTGTCTATCATTCTCTCCCTCTTTCCCTATGTGTATATCTTTGTCTCTGTATGTGTGTACCTCTCTGTCTCTGTGTGTATATGTATGTGTATATGTATGTATACATGTCATTGTACGTGTGTGCACGAGTGTGGAAGCAAAGAATCAACATCATTTTTCTTTGCCAATCATTTTCCATCTTACTTTTTGAGTAATCTTTCCGGGTTTATTTATGAGCCAGAAGTTTACCAATTCAGCTAGACTCCCGAGCCAGCAAACCGTGGGATCGTCCTGTCTCCATCTTCCCAGTTCTTGGATTATAGGGAAATGATAACACACCCAGCTTTATTTTTACCAACATGGATACAAATTTATCCTGTGTAGCAACCACTTTACTCACTGAGACATCTCCCTGGTTCTGAAATATTCTTATATAAATAAATAGAACTATAGGGGGACCAATTTCATCTTAAGAATTTATGGGCTTCTAATTAAGGACCCCTGATAGGATAAGGACAGAAGTAATTGACTTCCAGGTAGTCAGATTGAACTGGAAGCAGAGGAATGAGACACACTCTATCATCACATTGTTTATCTTATGTTCTGACACAGCACAGCTGACTGAATGAAATCTTATCTATAGCATGTCATAAGTGGAGCATACTTTTCTTTGTCCTCTGCTGTTTCTGGAAATGCCTCCTCTTAAGATTGCTGAAGATCAGAAATTATATTATAAACATTTGAAAATATACAAAGTAATGAGGCCGGAAAAAGGAAGTAAGAAAATGTACTACATCACTACTTTTCAACAGGCTCAAGATATGGCCTGTGTGACTCACCCAATGTCTCCTTTTATAAATGATTAAGAGAAATTGAAATCATCAATGTCTTCACCAAAATAATGTTTGAAAATTCATCAAGATTTGAAGATTAAAAGTAAATCCCAAGTATTCAAATTTTTTTGAGTCAGGGTATCACTATGTAGGCCAGGACGGCCTGGAACTCTCTATGAAGGCCACTCTGACCTGGAATTCAGAGACATCCACCTGCCTCTGGCTTTGTAGGATTAGAGGTGTGTCCAACTTGTCCAACTTCAATCTTAAATTGAAGAAGTAAATAATTTAATAAATTGGGAGGTGACCCAGAGAATCTCAGAAACATACTTAATGACATGTTCATACTTCTTCATACTTAAAAGACAGCAGAACCTACTAAAAAGAAGTCATACAAAAATTTCTGTTATAGCCTTATCTTATGAAATGTGATTTTAAAAATGTTTTCATTATTATCTCAATAAGTTTTGAGTACTAAAATATGTTATTAGTAAGGTAGACAGGTAAGTCCTTGAAAATGAATGCTTCCCAACTTGCAAATCTCTCATAAAACTTTGTCTAATAATTGACATTTTCTCTAATGCCTCAACCAAGAACTGACCACGAAACCAAGAGAAAAGCACATTGACCTAACAATCAAGAGAGTGATTGAAATAGATGATGTCATTATGTTACTGCCCACTCTGTTATCTCTGCAAAATATCTATGGATTCCAGCAACAAATGGTGTGTTTGATACAGACAAAGCTCATGTTTCAGAACCAGGAAGCAACGATAAAGCCATCTGTTTAATTTCTGTCCCATTACTGGGAAGACACCGTGATCAAAGCATGCAGAAGAAAGCATTGACCTGAGGGCCTTTCATATTTAACATAGAAGAAAACATTTAAGAGTTTCAGGGGCTTAGTCCATGATCATTGCGGCTGGATACATGGTGGCAGGCAGGCAGGCAGACCGCTGGAGTAGTGGCCAAGCACTTACATCTTGATCCTTAATCAGGAAGTAGAAGAGGCAGACTGGACCTGGAATGCGCTTTCGAAGCCATGAAGCCTGCCACCATGATGTGGTGGTTTGAATTAAAGTGTCCCCTGGCAGTGGTGGCGCATGCCTGTAATCCCAGCACTCTGGGAGGCAGAAGCAGGCGGATTTCTGAGTTCGAGGCCAGCCTGGTCTACAGAGTGAGTTCCAGGACAGCCAGGGCTATACAGAGAAACCCTGTCTCGGAAAAAAAAAATCCTAAAGTGTCCCCTGTTATCTTGGGAATTTGAACATTCAGGTCCCAATTTTGTGGCACTGTTTGGAGAGGTTTAGTGGGTACGGCCCTACTAATGCCATTACATCACTGGGGGTGGGCTTTGAGAATAAAAGCCTCCTTCCACTCTACTTACCATTTGCTATTAATACTTCCTGATGCTTGGGGCTGCAGATTGGAGCTCTCAGCTTCCTGCTCCCGCTGCCAGGGCCCAATGCTAGGATGTATTCTTCTCATCACTCTGGAACCATAACTCACCTTGACCATAATGGGTTTGTTTTTTTTTTTTTTTTTTTTTACACAATAGAAAAGCAACTAACACATATGCTATATGCATTATTATATGCATATATTATGTATGGTTTTCCTGTTTGATGAATCTGTTTAAACTAAATCTAAATTAGTTTTCTACGACTGCAGCTCACTTGGTAGCATTTGTGTCTAACACACACGAAGCCCTTTGTTTAATTCCCAGCACCATAGACTGATAGAACGATGCAGGCCAGCAATCCCAGCATTCCAGAGGTAGAGGCGGGGAGAACAGAGGTTCAGTGTCACCCTGAGGCAAATAGCAAGTCTGAGACCAGTCTGGATTACTCGAGACTCTCTCTCTAAAAAAAAACAAAAAACAAAAAACAAAAAATAAACAAACAAAAAAAAAACCTAACAAAATTAATTTAAAGTTCTCTGGCTTCAAACAAAACAGAGAAACTAAGAAACTCAAAAGATAACCCAGAGTAAGCAAAGGGGCAAAATGTCAGTAAAAAACAAAACAAAACAACAACAACAACAACAAAACAATTGCTAAGACTTTTCTTGCCATTTCTGAAAGACTCGGGGTGTCTACCACCATGTGTCCCTCCTGTCCCCTTGCCTGTCCCCGCCCTGCTAAGACTCAGGGTGGGTGACATCCTCCAAGCTTGTCCCTTTACCACCTCCCATTCACGTTCACATTCGTGTTTTTCTCTTCCACTGCTTCCAGTGGGTGTGGGCAAAGTGGCCATGATAGAAATTTCAAACTCAAGAAAATTTCAGATACCTTTTGCCCTGCTAAAAGCAGTCACTGTCAGGAAAGATGCAGAAAGTGAAACAACAGTTTGCTGAAAAATACCCTTGTGTCTGTTAGCTTCCGACAACTGGAGATCCTCAGCATGTATTTCTCAGGGTGCGTTTTTCTCCTGACACATTAGAATTAGCAGATGTAATGGATTTTGCCTGTCCATCTGAAGCTCCTACACCTGTAACAACTTCCAGACATTGTCTCTCACTTTGCAACACCGAGGATATAATTTTTCTTGTTTTACTCCTTTTTATCAATCTAAAAATCACTTCAGTTTTCCTGAGGTTGCTACACACACACACACACATCTATATATTCATATTCTTTAACTAGAGTATAAGGGTGATGCTGGGCCATTTCCTCGTGTCTCATATTTTTATTTATGGGAAGTTCTATCATAAAACCCTTCATTCATTTAGTAACTAATTACTAAATAAATCACACATTAATTGAACAGATTCAAAATAATTGTATGTTGTAATTCAAAAGCCAGAAATATACCAATTCTACATTTTCACAAAGATCCTGGGATTTGCAAAGGTAGGGTAGGCCAACTAAAAATCAAGTGTTGTTCTCAGTGGTCATATTTTGTAGTGCTTTTTGCTCTGGTTTAGTTTGGTCAAACCTGGGAAGGCTACTTTAGGAAGAGAAAAGGTTCTTAGTGCTCCATCTTGTTATCTGGGATACAGTAATAGCATCTTCAGATGATCTTGAAGCCTTCTGCTCACTGAAGTTTCTTTGTCCTTCCTTGGTAATGAAAAGACCTTCATGCATTTGAAGTGAACCAAAACAACAGAATTCTTTGCCACTTCCAGGCTTACATAATCAAATTAAGATGACAAAAGTCTTTCTCTACCTCCATGAATATTAATATTTGTTGAAAGCCCATTACATCCCAAGTGTGGTGGTAAGGGCTGAGGTTTAGTGTGATGTAATGGACTTCCTATATGGAGATGAGTTTTAAAGTTTTACCTGCTATTCACATGTGGACTGCTCTTGATGGCTTGAATGTGTATACAGAGACACATGACAGGACCTCACACTCTGTCACACACGGCACGATGTGACTCAGCACCTGTTCTAGAACTAAGCATAACTGCAAGCTTACAAGTTTGAGAAAGGAAGTAAACTGGGGTCAAATGGGAGATGTGCTGACCTCGGTGATGGGCTGACATGAATGGTGACAGCCTGTGTATGGGGCGGGTAGTACTTTTTGGGTAAAGAGAAGCAGAAACCACAAAAGCATTCTCAGAACTTGGTAGCAGACGTATATGCTTTGTAAAAGGAATACTAACGTAAATAGAAGCTAGGCCAGTTGGGGAGGACCTCCAGGCCTTGATGGGAAGTTTGAATGTGATTCTATGGTAGTCGCTGTGGAGCTCCTAGCATGTGGTCATGAAGTCCCTATCCTTCATAGGCAAATAAAAAGTCTGTCCCTTACATTATAGGGAAGAAAAAACTCAAGTGGTGTATGACCAGGCATTAGTGGGCTTCATAGACGGTGTCAATGGAAACTCTACGAGGAACATTGGAACTCAAACCAAAATTCTTACTTTTGCTACTTGCTAGTCAGCTGCTGGTGACATGAACATTCAAATACATTTGCCTCTCTGTGGCCCTATTGGAAAAGTGACAATCATTTGACAGGAAGATTATAGATAAATTACTTCATATCGAGCTCATCAATCATGACATAATGTTCTAGCTCATCTGCTATCATATCATCAGTTTGCCATATGAAGAAGTGAACAAAATCTGTACTAGAATCCCTAGTATTGCTTCATCATGAAAGGAAACACAGCTTCCAAGTGAAGTGGCCGTGTGGCCTATTAGATGGCATCGGTGCATGCCTAGCTTTTCTGCTGGGAATTGTTCAGTCTTGCGTAAGCTTCCTTCCACCCTGTTCAAAGGCTCAATCAAGTTACTTAACAATAAAGCACGCTGTACATTGTTACGCTCTGTGCATGTTGGGACCTGTGGGATCACTGGGAATAGAGGAAAGAGCGGCCGTGAAGAAAACTGAGATAGCCTAGGCTATCTCACTGCCCTTGACCTTCTGCCATCCTTTCCGTGGCTTGTTTTCATTGACCTGACTTGTGTACTTTAACCAGAAAGCTGTGGCCTGGAAGAAGGACGGATGTGGGCTTTCTTACTGTGAGCCGGATCTGACCCAACTAGAGAGGTGATAACAGAGACCATCCTGGTTAGAGGTATTAGGCCCCATCCTGGGTGCGTCACTGGGTGCAAGGTGAAACCCTGCAGCCTCTTGACAATGGACTATCATTTTATTAACTTCACGAGCCCAGTAAGAGCCTCTTCTCAAGTTAGCAATTGCTTGGGACAACTGCAATATGCATTTGCATAATGTCTACTGCGAGAGAGTGTGTATAAGATGTGTGAGACACATAGTTATATAAGGGTTACCTATGATATATAAGATTTCCATATAAAGATAAATATTTCTAGAATACAGAACTAGGTTATCCATCATATAAAGTAACCATTTATGCACATGTTAACTCACTGATAGCATCAAGTTCAATTTCAATATATACCACAAAAGGGGGTTTATTTTTTTTTGTCTTTATAATCTTATCTTTACAACCTTCAAATGGGGAAAACCATCCCTCAGAGCAACATTTTATATTTCGAGTACACACTGCTTCAGACATGCATGAGTTAGATGTGTGTAGCCACACAGTGCAGAATGCTTTCTTCCGGGCACAGCGAATACTAAATGATGCACGGAATGTATCAGACACATTTACAGATAGTGATGCCGCCTGCTAGCTTGGCTTCTAAGCTCCTTTCCAGCCATTTTCTTCTCTCTGGCAATGGCAGAACTAACACAGTTTCACACATCAGTTACAAACAACAACAACAACAACAAACAACAAACAACCAAAGCCTCTCATTTTTGTAACAGGGATGAGAGTTCCCAGGCAAACTGAAAACATCGCTTCTCACAGAAGAACCCAGACACTTCAGGAGCTCCCGCGCTTCCCATCCTCATCCAATGCACCTGGCCTTCCTCTTTCTTCCCAGGTATCTTCCAAACTCTATGCTACAGCGCCTCTGTTCCTAAGAATGTCTCCGAGTGTTCGTATAACATGAACCTACATTTCCTTCCTGCCGTTCATATTTATTACGTGTTACTTCCTATGGTACCAGCTATTATAAAAGATAAAGGATAGGATAACCATATGAGTTGGAGCTGGAAGGACCGCTCAGTGGTTAGAACCCTTGCTGTTCTCAGACAGCCCGTGCTTGGATCTCAGCGCGCACATGGCCGCTAACAATTGCCTCTAACCTTTGGCCTCCACGGGCACCGAGGCCTGCACGCATGCATGTGCGCGCACATGTGCACACAATATATATACTTTCTATGCAGGGAAACATTCATGCCCATAAATAAAAATGAATAAATCTTTAAACATTCAAACCAAATGGGTGACAATATATTGTAAGTCCTAGGGATGACTCAGACACCAGGATGAGCCTTAAAAAAAGTATGCCAGGGTGGGGGGATGCCCAGGGGCCCCACCCAATCAGAGAAGAAGGGGAGTAGTGAGGGGAGAAGGATTGGGCAGTGAGTGGGATGTAAAGTGAATAAGTAAAAAAAAAAGATACAAATATAAAAAGAAAGAAAGAAAAGCTGTGTTATTCATATGCTATTGAAATAAGCTAGCAACACAAGAACCTATACAGTATAATTCCATTTACATCCATTACGTTGAATAGTCAGCTTCGTGGATACAGAGGTAGATTAGAGGTTACCAGGCATGGAGGAGGGAGAACTGCTGTCTAATGGACTCAGAGTTTCCATCTGAGATGGTGATAAAATAGCTCTTCAGACCGATGACGTCAGTGTCTATATGCAGCGTGATTATACTCAAGATGCTAATCTCCACACCTAAAAGGTTTAGAGTGGCAAACTGTGCTACGTTCACTCACAATTAAAACTTGTAGAGTGTAACAAGAAAAATTAAAAAGGTGGACCGTGCTCCCTCATTGGTGCTCCCAACTAGCTGGTGTGAAAAACAAAACAAAAACAAACAAACAAACAAAAAAAACCAGCAGTTGAGGACTTTGAGAACATTCAGCTTAGTACTGGGGACACTCCCTGGACCCAGTGACCTGTTACCACTAGAGAGGTAATAGGGAAGGTGTTGCTTCTTTGTTTCTAATCCAATTCCCCTGTAAAAGAAAGCTCAACTCAATCTGTTAACAAAACAAGTTATAAGCCTAGATTGGGCAGATCTCCCACTCCAGACCAGGAGCTTCTCTCTCTCTCTCTCTCTCTCTCTCTCTCTCTCTCTCTCTCTCTCTCTCTCTCTCTCTGCCTCTGCCTCTCCCTCTCTGTTGATCTACCATTGCTCCTCCCCCTTTCTGTTTTGTCCCCGTTGCTCCTCCCCTAGACTCTCAGCTCCTCCCACTTCCGCCTGCCCAAACATTGACTCAAGCCTTTATTTGAAAAGTTAAGGTGGGGAGAAGATTCACAAGGCAACTCCTCATCTGCAGCCCCTCTGAGGAGTGGAATTAGCATCAAAATACAAGCCCAGGGCTCTCCACAACAGGAAGGCAGCCATGAGTCCGCACAGGATCCAGAGAAAGTGAGGGTGGGATTAGCGGACAGGGAACCATGAGTACACCCATCCACGTAGACTGACCTGGACAGACAGGAGGCTTTGGTTTATGCTGGGTAACATAAGGATATTAGTGTGGAAGAAATGGGGGGAGGGGCGGGGAGAGAGGCCTGTGGGGTGTGGAAGGGCAGTGGTGTGATGGGGTTAAAGAAGGATAAGGAAGAATATATAAAATGCTACAAAGAAATCCATTACTTTGCATAGTAACAAAAGCGAAAGGCAGGAAGCAGGCTAGTCACCAAGCTTTTGTTCATAGCATCGTTTCCTCTCATGAGATGGTTTCCTGGCTGACTGCTGGTGTTCAAGCCTTCTAACCACACTTGACTCATAACCAGTTCAGAGCTGATTTCATCGCTGCAGCTCTCCTCCGATATAATTCACGATCTCCACCCCCGTCCCCCTCCCCGCCCCGAGTCTCTGAACTCGTAATATTTGAGTACCATCTTCCTGTTCCTGATGATAAACTGTTCTGTGACTTATTTCTCCCCAACTCTATGTATTTCAAGACCTTTGAGGGCAGAGGCCCTCGACTGTTTTCTTGCTTGAAGCATCTAGCAGGAGAAATTAGAAAACTCCTGTTCAATAAGTATTTTCAAGTATTTCCAAAGAAAAATGAAATATAAAACATGAAATTCTGCAGAAGAAATGTTCCCTCCTGTGAACTCATACATAGATAATGAAATTCAAAGGCAGTACACTGTGGTTCGAGATCTGTACCCCTGGCACTACCTTACCTGATATCAAAAATAAAAATAAAAGAACCAGGATTCCAGAATAGTTTGTTATCAGTATAGCACTAATGTAGAATGAGCTTTTTATTCTGCATTAACCTTAAATTACAGTTACTTGCTTAGTGTGTGTGGAGGGGGTGGGGAGTGTGTCTGCCCTGGCAGGTGTTAAAGGACTGGGAATAGTTTGATGGGTGTCAGGTGTCTCCTTCCATCTACCACCTGAGTATGGGAGATTAAACCTAGGTCATCAGGATTGGCTAAAGGTGTCTGTATCTTTTGAGTCATTTCACTGGCCAAAGCATTTGCTTTTTGTCCCAAAGGGAATAAGAGAGAGTCTATTCTGAAGCCAATAAATGAATGACCGTGTTCCTGGAACATAGATTTTGGTTTCCTCAAAGACTGTATTCCAATGTGGAAACAGTTTCGTGGTGTTTTTTATGGTAATAGAACTAAGGAAATCATAAATCAAGACATTTTAAAAGTACGTTGGTGGAAACATCAGAGAGATGGCTTACGTCAAGATGGGGGAATTTCAGTATATGCATGTAATAACTATTAATAAAAAGGGGGTATGGATTTGGAAGAGAGAGGAGGAACATAGGGGATGATTTAAAGAGAGGAAAGGGAAAGGAGAAATGATGTGATCATATTTGAATCTCAAAAAGAAAAAGGGGGAGCTTTAGAATGGGCTCATTTAAAGAGGCTCTGTCCTCTACCCAATGGGAGAGCTAAGAATGCTATCGGCATTTACTTTTAAAATAATATTTCCTGTGAGGTCTTATCATGTAAAATGTAATGCATCAAGAGAGGTGGGAAACTGGACTCAGACTATTTGGGATCCTGGTGGAGAAATCTTGTGTGAATTTGAAAAAAATGAACATAACATACAATAATAACTTTATCTGTTCATAGATAATCTCATCTCTGGTTTGTTTCCTAAGAGGAGGTGCTGAAACATAGTCCCTGGGGAGAAGGAACTGAGATGTCACATAGCCTTTAAGAAGTGAGGCCAGATGAGAAAGGTGTTATAGGGGTTAACACTCTTCTCAAAAGAATCAGATCAAGGCTCTCACCCTATAGCATCCTCTCCCATCATGTGATCACCTGCACACACACATATATACACACACACACATGCACACGCATACACGCACACACATGCACACACACATGCATACACACACAAACACACACACAGACGCACACACATGAATACACACATATGCACACACACATGCATGCACACACAAACACACACACGCATGCACACACAACATGCATGCACATGCATACACACATGCACACACACAAACATGCACGCACACACACACATGCACACATACACATGCACACATACACATGCACGCACGCACGCACGCACACACATTCTTCCATCTGTTAAGATTCCAGAACTGCCATGGTATGAGATATCCAGATGAACTCTTGCTTATCTGACTCTATGGTATTCCACTTTTCAGCTTCTAATACTGTGAGAGCTAAAAGGACCTGCCTATGCCACTCCTGTAGTTTAGAGTTACATTTACCACCCGAGTGGGCATCTTATGCAAGGAGAACACTTCTGAGCCTCTCCCACTCCTGCATCTATGGACCACCATGACCCAAGGTCTTCTCAATTGAATGAGAACAGAAAAATGTGACAGTCAAGGCCAAAGTTATCAAGAAGGATTCAACCTTTAACCTCTTGTTCCTCAAGCTCTAGATACACAGGGCCACACAAGACAGTGTCACTGCAGAAGGAAGAGGTCTGTTTTCTTCTGAAACACCATGTAGAACAGAGACAGCTACAGCTCTATAAAAGACCCAGAAACGAACCATTCTAGGAGCAATAAATAATTTTTTATCATAATAAATCTATTTAACTATAGAAATTTTGCTAGGGCAGCCAACATTCTTTTCAAGAGATAATATTCATATGTGTTTTTTTCTTTCTCCCTCTGTACATAAACACACACACACACACACACACACACACACACACACACACACTCAGTTCCCCAAAGAGATTACACTTAATAAGTTAAAAACACAGTACTGTTAGCAGTTCATCATGATCTTCAGCACGTCTCAGAAGATCTTCAATCTGCCAGACTTTAGTAAGCTTATATTTAATGATTCAGTGTCATCCAGCTAACACCACAGTAATGACTCAAGAACCCAAGAAGCATGGTTGTGCGGACATGCAGCTAGCCTACACAGTAAAGAATGCACTTCTGAATGTGGGAAGGAATCCAGCTGGGAAATTAAAGAAGTGAGTATGAGAGCTTGCCGTATGCAACATAAAATCCCGAACTGGAATAATTTAAGAACAGCCCTCCAACATACAAACTTAATGGTACTTGGTGTCCTCTGTAGAAAACTTTACCTCCAAAGCTGAAGCTGCAGCATCCCTGGAATAACTCTCCCAAGAGAGCATACAGAGCTTTGATCAATCCAGTATATGTGGTAAGAACTGTATCCCAGCTGAGATGCCTGTGAACTCTTCCTCTCAACATGACCAATAAGATTTCAGTGATGCAAGAGGACAATGTGGTACCACAGAATAGGGTAGGTTGCAGAATACATGATCATCACTCTACCCTTACCAAAGAAATGCAAAACATGGTGGAAAATAATTCTAACAGAGACACTACGGCTTCTGAGTGTCAGTGTCACATGATGTGAAAGTACATCAAGACCAACAGAGACAGTGCATCTATGTGTGAAACCTTGACTTAAAGCCATGACAGAAATGAATTAAATGTGAGTAGTAAATAACAGGGCCAGTATTGTGGCTATCCAGCCACTTACCTACTGTACCTATGCCCGGGAAGACTATCTCCATTTCAGAAAAAATACTTATAGTGAAGTCTAACTTGTGTTTATCATTGGGTGCTTTTTGCTTCTGTGATGAGCAATTTACACCAGCAATATTTTTTAACTATTATTAGTCTGTGATGGTTTTGAAGTTCATTGCTTTTTAAGCTTAGAAGGAATTATTCCTTATAAAGTAAACAATACTAGTGTTTGTTCTATTTTGTTTGAAGAGAAAGCTTGTAGAGAAAGGTATAAGAAAACAATGATATTGAAAAGCAAATATGCTGTAATCGTAAATATATTTATTAAACCCAAATCAAGTAACATTGGTCTTGGGTTAAGACATGTATTTAAATTATTTTACCAACTAGATGATATTTATAACTGAGACAGAGTATACTTTTGATGCTTGGTTCCATGGGTCTTAAACTTTATGTTCCTGGATTTTAATTGGCCAGAAGCCAGATGAAGTAGTAATTAAATAAAACAACCATATTACATTTCCACTGAGCAGCTCTTTATCAGAATCAAGGAGTAAGATGATGAACAGCCATCAAGGAGGGGCAGGGGTTCGTTCTTCATGGAGGCAGCTCTCGAGCAAGCGGCAGAGGGACCTTTTAGAAAGGTACCTTTATTGCCCACAGCTCCTATTTTACATGATGTGTTGGTGAGAGTGCTTGAACAATGCACATGACATGACTGTCCAAGAAATGAAATGAAATATAATAATACATTCCTGAGAGCTCATATAAATGGAAATGAATCTTTACAACTGTATTAGGCTTTTAACTCCATTGATCCCAAACAATGAGCAAAGGAGATACCTGCGAATGTTTTTCTCTCTATTTGAAGAAAAAAATGGTAGATGACAGATGAATCAATAAGATATACAGCTGATTGATTTAAATAAATTATACATAGAGAGGACTGGAGATGGAGATAGATTGATAGGTAGATATATATATATATATATAGATAGATAGATAGATAGATAGATAGATAGATAGATAGATACATAGATACATAGATAGATACATAGATACATAGATAGATCTTAATAAAAATTCCTACTAACAAGACAGCAAATACTTAAAAGATATTGGTATGCTTTTAATGGTTAGCACTCAAACCCAAAAGCTTATTAAAATAATAAAACCATTCAAAAGGGACAGATTCTTAAAATTGCTGTCACCATAGGTATATAACAAATCCCAGAAAGGACTTCAGAGGAGGCAAACTGAACCGCTTGCTACCGTGAGAACTGTCCTAAGGTGACTTCTATTGGCAAAGATGCTGAGAAGAGTATATTAGGAAAAGAACATGTCATTTTTTTCATTAAATATGAAAATTAAATACCCTTCAAATGTTTTGGTGTCTTACGCACAAATCTCCATCAATTTCAAAAGTATATTTTAACAAGTATTTGGTCTACAAAATGCTGCACATCTTCCCATTGAATCATGTTTTATAACCCCAATTTATAAGAAAGCACACTTTGCTTTCTTATCTCTACATCCTCACCAATACAGATCAATGTTTCTCAGAGCAATTTGCCTGAGGAATCCCAGGCGTGAAGAAGAACTTGACATGAGTATAAATGCTATAGGAGGAGAGGAGACGTGCTATTCTCCCTTAAACAATGTTATGTTATAAAATACGAAAAATGTAAGGTCTTGCTTAAAAGTTTTATCATTGTAGACATTTGCATTAATGTGATTTGTAAAAGGTTGGTTTAAAAACTGTCTTAAATATAAAATATCTCTTGTCTTACTTTTTTAAAAACTAATACTAGAGTGTCACAATTTATGTACTTCTCCTCAGTCCTGGCCCTGTTGTAAATCCACCCCACTGTGCATTAGCAATAATTAAAGTTCTCAACTTCCTCATTCCGAAGTAGCACACTGGAAACTTAAGCAATAAAGAATTTGACCAAGAAAATTAACTTCTTATTTTTAATGCCTGAGGGCAAAGAGTTGTCCTCCAGCTATGGTTACTATTGCTTTATTCAATCTAGTCTGAAGCTCACCCTGTCCCTGGTAACTCTGAGGAAGACCCACTACCCTTTCCTGTAGGAGACGCTCCCTTTCAAAGATGGATTCCCAAGCACAAGACCTACAGCGTGGTCATCCTACCGATGCAGAGAACAATATCAGAGCAACCTCATCACCATGAGCAGAACCAAGTGAACAGACATTGAGTGATGTGTTCCATTGATTTAGTACTTTATGTGGTAATATGTATGTGCGCATGGTATGCTGTGTCACATCATGTCCCTCATGTAGCTGGAGCCTAATGACATCTTAGTGAAGATGAAGATAAGGATGGATGTTATTAAACTACTTGGGCAAAATTACACCAGAGACCAGCCCTTAAATCAAGCTTCATGGGCCGCTTTCTCTAAAGTTGTCCAAGGTATCCTCTCGGGGTGAGCTCGAGTTAGGTAACATTCAGAAGAGAAGGGAAAATCAAGAGCTTTGTTACAAATCGTCTGGGAGTTTGCTCTGTATGTCTGCTTCGTGGAAAGAGGGGCCATGCCAAGACAGAATATGACGACGTGAAAGAAGCCTCTTATTAAGAAAATAGGCATCTCGAGCTCTGAGACAAAGGACCAGAAGGACAGAACAACGCTCACGAATAATAATTCCCCAGTGCACAAATTACACAGCCTGTGGGGGGCCCCGGGGAGTGGGGCTGGGCTGTCTCCCGGGATGGGGCGAGCATATAATGACAGAGGTTAAAATCACTTTGTGTGAAAACTTGTGCAAAGGTACCATTGCAGTTGATTTCAGCCCGGGTTCAAGTGCCAAAACTGATTACCAAGTTTGTTATTCCTAGTATTTTGGCTCTCAAATTGAATCCTGCTTAGACATGCTATGTCTTCATACTTGGGTTTGAATGGCTATCTCAGCTTTCTATGAAACGTCTCTGATTTTGCCTTAACCTGTGTTTCTCCAAAGACAAAGGAAATTTTGAGATAAATGGGAAGCAGCCTTAATAAAGGCGGCCGTGAAGGGGGAAAACACACATGCCAGGTAGATTTTAGGAAACAATTCCTGTCACTAAAAATCTGATGAAGGCATAAAAGCATCATCAATGATGGCAGGAAGAGTCTTCACTGAATAGCTTAAAACAAGGAGAACAATCTTGCTCAGGACAGTCCGGAGAATTTTTCTAATCTCTCTGGCTGTGTGAGTTTATTCTTATCGGCGAGAGTTTCGTTGTTTGATTTTAATTTTCTGGTTGGTTTGTCTGTCTAATCCTTGGGGACAGTTTAAATGAAACAAAGCAATAGATACAGTCCACAGTGTTGCCTGATGGAAATTTTCAAATCCAGGTGTCTCCCAGGAACCTAGAACTGTAAAGTAAATGAGATTCCAGAGACTCTATTTTACTTGTTTTCCTCATGTGTACTTGCAGCGTGTGTGTGTGTGTGTGTGTGTGTGTGTGTGTGTGTGTGTGTGTGTGTGTGTAGATAGATAGATTTGGGTGCACATGCTGTAAGCCTGTGTCCAGAGGTCAGCACCCCATCACTCTCCACTTTTTGACAGTGTCTTCCTGAAACTGGAGATCACCAAATGGGTGACTGCCCACCCAGCAACCTCCTAGCATCTGCTTCCCCCTAGCCCCAGGAGTGTATTTAAAGGGGGATTTGGACCAGACTATTGAGTGTTTAAGTCCCTCCTTCTTCTTCTTCCTGTTCATCCCTGCTTTCTGTGCACAGTCTGGTTCATTTGGCTGGGAGCACATGTCTGTGCACACTTTCTGCTTATTTGGCAGGGAGTACTCCATGCACAGTCCTGTTTACTTGGCTGGGAGCACTCTGTGCACAGTCCTGTTTACTTGGCTGGGAGCACTCTGTGCACAGTCCTGTTTACTTGGCTGGGAGCACTCTGTGCACAGTCCTGTTTACTTGGCTGGGAGCACTCTGTGCACAGTCCTGTTTACTTGGCTGGGAGCATTTTAGCACACTGGATTCCCTTGTCATCTTTATCTCTTTACCTTCTTATAGACAGTAGCAGTCATCATACATTTTATTGAATGAATTAAACACAGAGGGAATGAGTAAAATAAAGTTGTAGAAATATGTTTGTATGCCTGTAAAGGAATTTGTATAATCTCAATGAAAAGGTGAAGAGAAAGAACAACAAATTGGCCACAACTTGTCTAGGACCACTCACAACTCTTTATCTTGGCATTTACAACTGACCTAAGAAACAAATCTGTTTTGATGATGTATGTGACAAATACTAATCAAAGATGGGGAGGCCAGTGTCTGAGAAGAAAGACTTACCAATAAATCATGGTGAGTAAGGTTTAATATCCCATCAGAATAACAGATATTAAATAGCACCTATGTCTAAATTTTTATAGTTCAACATTCTTAAGGATGGAATAATTTTTACAGTTACCACATTTACATTTATTTCATAGCAATTTAATAGATATGACCCACATATTTCTCAAGTCCACTTTATTGATCTTGACCTGTGATCAAAAATGTCTTACAACTAAATATGAAGTCGTTTTTTAAGGAGTAAAACTCTGGGTCATCCAAAGAAAGGAATTTTTTAGTCCATATTTCTCTCGGGTTGAAGGTGTCTGTCATATTGTCTTTTATTATCATTTATCCAAAAATCAAAGTGGACTTAATGTCACAAATATTGGTCAGGTGCCAGCTGGGTAGCACTTACTATACACAGTACATTATTATGTACTATACACAGTTTATTAAAGAATTGATGAGACCATAAACAAGGAACTCCTGGAGATCCCAGAATGTGCCATGTCTTTCCTCACTTCCCGCACTCCCGTAGAGATGAGTCACCACTATTGGAATGGCGATGGAGGGGGTGGGGCGGGAACTAAGTTTATAAGGGGCAAGCCGAGATGAGAGGCTCCTGAGCCTTAAAATGGAGATACAGAAGGAGCAGGAAGAGCAAGCCACTGTCCAACTGAAAATAGAAACTCAGAACACGTCGTCCAGGACACGAGGGACGAAGAGGATCTTCAGAGTTCACGGTCTGGTCATTCTTTCTAGTCATTAGAAAATAAAATTAGTCTCCTCCTAAGACACCTGCAGCCAACTGTAAACTTCAGATGAGTCTGGCTTACAAGGTGTATCTGTCTGAGCTTTTGGGCGAGATAACCCAGACACACAATGCTGTTCAAAGAGCTCTCTATTGTACTTAACTCTCCCAATTAGTTACCCATCTTAGGTCACCTAATAAGGAGAAAGACTTCTTATTATCTTTAATATCGTAAATAAGATTTAAGGCTATCTTTAAAAAATACATATTTTAACCAATTTAAGAAAAAAATTTTTTTCGTTCACTGCTCCTCCGTCACACTTAAGTCAAGAAACAGTCTTTGAACAGATGCCAGCTGCCAAAACATACTCAGAGCCTTATAATGAAACTTCAAAGAGAGACGATACTAGGAAATTAATTCCACTGAGGTTTTCTTTTTTTGTACAGTCTAACAACCCCTTAACCGGTATGTAGGAGTGCCACAATTCAAGAATGTAAGAGAGGGGGGTGTTAAAGGGAGATACGAACTGGAATGCAGCTGACTGTCTGAATGTATTATCTTGCCTAGTAAAATAAGAACGCAGTAGGTTCCAAGCAATCTCATCAGTCAGTCACCAACACTCTAAAGGGTTCTGTCCTTCCTCCATATGCGTTCTAAAATGAGATGGCTAAAAAAGGCACTGTCTGCATCCTTCTCCTCAGCAAACATAGGATGAAATGTCATAGACACCTTTGTGCAAAAAAACAACCCGGACAGTATTGTTACATGCAACTCATCAAAGCTGCTTACTTTCACAGTGAACATGCAAAACTGGAGTGAATATTTCATCCTCTCTACCAGCCATGGCCGGCTTTTGTCTCCTTGCTCTGTGATGTTTTCGCTTTCGTAAGTCATTATTATTTTTTTTTTTGAGTGGGGAATTTCAGAGATGACTACTGTATTTATATCACTTCTATCCCTTCTTCTCCTACTCTTCCTGTGCCCCAGACTCCCTGTCAAATTCATGCTCTCTTCTTTCATAATTACTCTTGTTACTTGTGGGGTCCACTTAGTGTTGCTTGTATGTGTGTGATTTTAAGGCTGACCCCTTGGAATTGGATAAGCTGTCCTGGGGCTCATCCCTGGAGAAAACTGACTCTCCCTCTCTCTGCAGCCATTGATTATCTATAGCTCCTTGTGTGGGGGTGAGGTCCCACCTTCAAAATACATTCTAAAAATCAGCCACGCTTATAGATGAATTTGGGTGAGGTACTAAACTATTAAATGAATGGCAAAAAGATGTTTTAAAGTAAATATCACACACAAAAGAAAAATTAGGAACCAGAAAAGGGAAAATCACATGGAATGTAAACAGAGAATATAGAAAATTTAAAAAAAGAAAAATTAAAAGGGCGAACTATTATGAATGTTGATGAGATTATTCTCAAACTCTAATTGGAGAAAAATATTGAAGAATTTTGAAACATTGTTTGAAAATTATCACACATTGTTGGAAGCCACAACAATGAAATGGCCTTTGAATCTGAAGCAAAATCATCCCTAAGTATTTTTTAAAAATTAAAAATACTAAAAGAAAAACTATATGTGTACTATATATGTATAAATATATCACCAATAGGAAAATCAAAATACCACTTATTGAACAGTCAATAATCAAAAATTATCCTTGTTGAGACCATGACAGTCAATCTTATTGAATTTTAATTTCTTATGTGACCTAGTACTTAGAAAGCAAATATAGCAAAATTTATGTCCCTATTTCTAGAAAAAAACAAGTGACGTTTCTAGGCCCAAATCAGTTCATCTGATACCCTGACAATTAGATAGCAGTCAGACACACAGAAGGGCTGCCGAGGATGCCAGATTCACATGACACTTTGCCTCTTCATCTTTCTCCCAGTTTATAAATCATCAGCGAGCTGCGGTATTTTAGTTCCATCCATTGTCTCATGAATTCATCCTTGTTTTTCTTATCTCAGTATCCAGCCCCCACACAAGATTAGACATTCTTGCTAGAATCTTATTTCTTACATTTAAAATGCATGTTCTGAATTTTGTTTTTGGTCTCTCTCTCACACACACACACACACACACACACACGCATGCACGTGCACAAAACTTTCTGCCTGATGACATCATCACATCATTCTAGTTTGACAGATGGGGTCGCTATTTGGAGCTTTAACTTGGAAATTATGTCCTCTAGCCATGCTGGAGTTATGCACTGGTTTCTCACTGGCGTGCCTCTGCCTTTGAAGGATCTGTCTGTTCTCCATCTGTGTTCAAGGTAAGCTTTCAGTGTTCTGCTCACACCACCATATGGGTCCCTGTTGGGGATTTCTTTTTTCCCCTCCATTTCTGTTTGCAATCCCAAGCTTCTAAATCCATTGTCTGCTGTCTTTCAACATTTCTAGAAGATATGTGGCCATTATGCTTTCTGAACATTAGGTGTTTTCTTTCTCTACTCTGTGATCTTATGAAACCCTGGTTAAAATGAAGTGTACGTTCTTTTTATTTTTTATTTATTTTATTTAGTTTTTTATTTATTCGATATATTTTTTATTTACATTTCAAATGATTTCCCCTTTTCTGGCTCCCCACTCCCTGAAAGTCCCATAAGCCCTTTTCCCTCCCCATGTTCTCCCATCTACCCCTTCCTACTTCCCTATTCTGGAATTCCCCTATACTGCTGCACTGAGTCTTCCCAGAACCAGGGGCCACTCCTCTGTTCTTCTTGGACATCATTTAATATCTGGATTATGTCTTGGGTATTCCAAGTTTCTAGGCTAATATCCACTTATCAGTGAGTGCATACCATGATTGATCTTTTGAGACTGGGTTGCCTCACTTAGTATGATGTTCTCCAGCTCCATTTATTTGTCTAAGAATTTCATAAATTCATTGTTTCTAATGGCTGAATAGTACTCCATTGTATAAATATACCACATTTTTTGTATCCATTCCTCCATTGAGGGATACCTGGGTTCTTTCCAGTTTCTGGCTATTACAAATAGGGCTGCTATGAACATAGTGGAGCATGTGTCCTTATTGCATGAAGTGTACTTTCATACACAGCACTTAAACTAATCACCACAGGAGTGTGTGTGTATGTGTGTACATGTGTGCACATGTGTGTATGCACATGCATGGACATATTCTTCAGTTAAGCAATTTTGCTATGCTCCATTCATCCCACTGTTAGCCCATCTATAACGTTTTTTACTACTATAGTTACACTATTTTATTTTCAAAGACTGTTTTTATTCTGTCTTCTAGTCTGTTCAACCAGATGTTCATCTTCCTCCTTGCTGCTAATTTCAAAGCCTTCTTTTATTCCTTACATCTATTTCATACACACCTGTCACCTTTCATGTCAAAATATGCCTGGTTGAAGTCCCTGGGTCTGGGTCTACAAACTTATTTTACTTTTGTCACAATCCTTGTGGCTTGTGCAGGGCATTTCATGTTTGCTCTATGATTTCTGACTATGACACGCATCCTTTGAAATCTTTTTAGTAAGAAATCCTTGAGAACCAACATGAAGTTCCATTCCTCAGTATTAACTCTCATCTTACCCTTCCTAGATTTCTTTCATCATTCTTTCCCTAGGTCCACATTAAGGAACCAGGGCTGTGGTTTCTTCAGAAGGCAATGAAAACCTCCACCCTTGAAGCAAGTATGTGTTAGATTAGTTTTTGGTGCCTGTGTATCAAACATCTCTTTTCCTCTCTTCTCAGCCAAAGTTGCCTTAGGCAAGTTCAGTTAGTGTTCCTTCCCGTGTTGGGTCTATTTCCCATTCACTCCAATACCACCCCAGGGCATGGCTCATGTAAAGCTATTCTCCTGTTCTGTGTGCAGGTCAGAATGGGAATCTTGATGCTGTCAGGTCTTAGAAACATTAGTAGACTCTCTTGTCTCCCAGGGTTCCTGCTTTCACATTCTTTTGTTCTTTTACAATGCTCTACACTTTTGCCAACTCAGTGATGCATTGTTAAAGATAGTTTTCAACAAGTTATCCAGCACTTACAGCTGTTTTCAATGGGCTTTCCATAGCACTTAGCATTTGTAATACCAGCAAAGGAAATTGATAATAAACACTTTTAGACTTCAAGAAGTCTCAATTCAATGTTTTCCATTATGTTGAATGGTAGATGTAATTCTTGATATGTGTGTGTGTGTGTGTGTGTAACTTGGAGAAAAAGATAGTTATAAAAATATTTTGCCATTGGGAGATAATCAAATAATGGCAAAGATGTTGCATAAAAGATTAAATATGTAAGCTGTTGCATGAGAATACATCAAGATTGCTTAATTTCACTTTGTGTTTAAAACTTTTTACTTTAGGCTTATATTTCCCTTACCATGTGTTTTCAAAATGTGAAATAAAATCTAAATGTAAGGAAATTGCTGCTCTTAAATGTATTTCTCAATTAACCCAAACCAAGGTATCACAAAACACTATAATAAATACGATTATTATAACATGCTGTGCCGGGCAGTGGTGAAGCATACCTTTAATCCCAGCACTTGGGAGGCATAGGTAGGCAGATTTTTGAGTTTGAGGCCAGCCTGGTCTACAGAGTGAGTTCCAGGACAGCCAGGGCTACACAGAGAAACTCTGTCTAGAAAAACAAAGAAAGAAAGAAAGAAACAAACAAACAAACAAACAAACAAACAATAAAAACAAAAACAAAAAACCCCATAACATTCTGCATCAGTGAAAGTTCCAAATAATTTGGGCCAAAGAAGTTTTGTAGTTGTGGGCTACAAACAAGCATTCATCAAGTCAACGCACTGTGAACTGTTAGGTACACACCCGCTGTGCTACGTCAGTCACCTCTCCAAGCACGTTGTCGATGGACTTCCTGTTGACAGGCTTGCTTTACCTCCAGTGACCACAGAGAGTGTCTGAAATCACCCCAAATATCACAGTAGCTAGAATACCAACATTTTGATGAAAACAAGCTGCAACGATCTTTCTTCCTCTTTATTCTTTGAGGGCAGACCAGGAGGTCTCTACGAAAGAATTCTGCTGTGCAATAGTAACACAAAGTCTACCTGTTTTGACCTACCAGCCTAACCTGCAGATTTCAGATTTTCCAAGGCCACAGCTGCATGAGGCAATCCCTCAAAAGCTAATCTCGGATGGAGTGGGGAATGAACAAAGTGCTTTACACACCCTGGAGGTCGTAAGTTCAAATCTCCAGAACCCATATAAAGATGGACAAGACATAGCAGTGCAAGTCTGTGGTCTCAATGTTCCTGTGAAGAGATGAGAAACTCAAAAGACAGCTAGCATGGGATATGCCGTAGAGAGGAAGAAGCGACCCTTCCTCAAACAGATAAAAACCCAGGGTTGTCATATGAGTGCCACATACACATGGTGACATCTATAAACCTGTATTCACACACACACATTGTGAATACCAACATATACACTGTATAATCAAACACACATCATATATACACAAAGATGTAAAAATCTTTCATACATGATGAATGGATGGAAGGAGATAACAAAATAGATACAGAAAAATATACATAAATCCTTCTAATCTTGTTTTCAGAACCTTGGCTGATGCATTGAATAGCCATAGAATTTTTTTAATAGATGTAAAAGAGCTAATGTAGAATACTAATACTGAAAATAAGAACATAGAAAATTTCCTGGGCACGGTATCATGACGGACTTTGCCTGGTTACAAAAGACACATTCATGGTTATTTCCATTTTTCTGCTTTACTTAACTACTAAGATGGGGAGATGGAGAGTATCTAGCCCTAATGATTGAGGTAGCAGAATTTAGCCAGATGATGCCATGCTGAGGGGATGAAGGAAACTATATGGTTGTCTTGAAACTGTGCTAGTCTAATCAACCATTCATAAGACTTAATTACACGAGGATCACCACTGGGCCGCGTAAACCTAACCATGCATTCTTTGCCTCTCAGCCCTCCTGCCATCTACTTCCTTTAGACAATTCCTGAAGTCAAGTATTCTCATTCCTCCACTGTCAGCATAGATGTGCATGTGCATATCTGCATGAGTGTGTGTGTGTGCATGTGCATGCATTTGCATGTGCCTGTGTGTGTACAAGTGTACATTTATGTGTGTGCATTTGTGTGTGTGTGTGTGTGTGTGCATGTTTGTTCCTTTCCCATCATAATGAGGTAGAGAGAAGCGTCTCAAATCTAGATACAACAGATCAAAAAATAGAGAAGCAAATGTTGTGGGAACAGAGATGGAGTTGTCTAAGTAGCAAAGTAGTCAAAAGGCAAAGCTTATCTGGTTTAAAGACTCACTTAAAAGGTTTACATTTCATGTAAGAAAAAACTAATCCAGATGCAAGCATACACTATAACATGTACAGAGTGCTCACAGTTCAGAGAACACACCCATGCAGCCTTCTACCCTGACATCAACCTCACAGGGGAGAAGGTCAGAGACTAAGGCTAATTGCTTCTCCTAGGTAAAAGAGATGAGGCTCAGTGTTAATGTGCTATGTTCCAGGGCAGCGATGGGATATTAATTTGGACTACTGAGAGTAAGCCCACGCCCCTCCTCTCAGTTTAATGACATCTTTTTCCGTCTGCACCGTAGCCCAAGGAACCTAGAATTGGACATCCAGTTCAATGTCTGAGCATAGCAGTCTATTTATACTATCTGTGACTCAGCTCCGTGCGCTGCAAATGGCAATACTGAGAGCACTTGCTTTATAGATCATATAAAACATGTAAAGTGCTTAGCAAAATGCCTGACACACAGAGAACATGCAGCGTGAGACACCATTATCATGGTGATTCAATTAGATCGCTCTGTCGTCAATTTAGCCATTTCCTGCTCAGTAAGTTTTAGAAAATTAGAGAAAACTCAGATGACTCCTGGGTGATGGTGTTAATGGACAGAGCACATTTTGTCTTTGTCTTTCTGTCAGGGATTGGATAATTGCAGCCCAGGATGACCCCTCGGTATTTAAGTAAAGTTTTATTGCGGTACGGCCATGACCATTTGTTTACATGTTACATGTGGCTAATTTGGTGCTATGGTGACAGAATGGATTATTTGTGATAAAAACACAGTACTTGCAATGCCTATATTTAGTATCTGGTCCTCTGCAGAAACGCTGCTGACTTCTGCCTTACACAAGCTGCCATGTAGCTAAAGCAAGACAAAGGGAATTAATGAGCAGACTGTGTCCAGCATCCATCTGTGACTGGAGACAGCCACAGAACTGTTTGATGAAGAGTGTTTCAGAATATTTGCAGTATGTAGAACTTAACTTACTATCGACAAGATGCCCTCATTACTTGTCATAGGAAGCATGTGCACACACACACACATGCATGCATGATGTTGGGGGAGAGGCATATGTTATGGTGTGCAGGAGGTCATAGACATCATGGTAGAGTCAGTTCTCTCCTTCCATATTTATGTGGGTCCAGAATATGGGGCTTAGATTGCCTGGTTGAGGCAGAAGTGCTTTTAACTTCTGAGCTATCTCATTGGCCATCGATGCTCACTTTTAAGTAGTTTGCAGGATGGGGTAACAGTCAACCTGACGCCTGTGACTGAGAGAGTTGGTGCTGACCTCATAGTAGACCTTGGAAAAAGTAGCAGCAGCTCGGTGACAACTGTAGATCCTGGATACAGCCCAGGGAACCTGGGGGAATTCCCTGATGTCCCCTCACAAACAGCTGACTGCTTTCTTCGTATCCCAAACTCATGCTACCCACTTCCTACTCTCCTTAGCCCATTTCATTCCATCTGTTGATCCTGCACCCTGTCTGTGAATATAAGAGTCAACCAAAAATCCAGCTTTGCTTCCTGGATTGTTTATGATCCAGGAATGATTAATATAGCATGCCTTTGCAAATGAAGAAAGAATGGGTGGTTCTACTGCCGTGTAGTCAGCAGGAAGCCCTTCCACCGAAGCCCTTCCACTCTGTTTCCTCCTACTAAATTCAAGCCAGGCAGATTCTTGGATCTGGCAGTAGGGAGTGTCAAGGACATGATGAAGGAGATGATCCTGGAATTACCATTAACATCTATTTATTCATGAGCCACACTTAATCAGTTAGCAATATCCTACCTCCACATACTAGCACCTTCACCAGTCAAGACAAGTAAGTGGTAAGAATATACGTATAGATCTTTACCATAAGCATCAGTTGTCTATAGAGTACAGGGTACTATACTAGTGCTACCTGGGGTTCAAAGGTTAGTGATGTATTCTTAGAGTCTATAAAAATGAATGTACACTTCATACTTGTGATCAAGGTGAGATACGCTATTGTAAACACAAGAATCAAAGATGGGTCCAGAGATGTGTAGTATGACAAGGATCAGAACTATCAAAGACAAAGTAGCATTTATAGTTGGCCTTGAAGGGTTTGGAAAACAAAAGTAAGGGCCCCTTGGAGAAAGAGTGTTCTAAGGAAAGACATATAGAAAAGGGAATAGCCAATAGATACCCAGCAAATGTACCAGAACGGACTGTGTTCTGTTGGAATGGACCTTGGGGTGATGGGTGGGAGCAAAGCGCAAAGGCGAAGGGACAAGACTCAGGGTCCGGGCTCGAGCAAAATACTGAGGATTGGTTTCTCAGTCAGCTGTCCAGAACGTTCCCACACTGTTACCAATAAAAACGTGTGAGTAATTCCTTTTGAAAATAGTAATGAAACAACTTCCTCTTATAACCATTCCTTAATGAACCCAGATCTGCTTTCCAGAGTGAGAAAACGGCCACTTTCCAGTCAGCTCCTGGTGCCACCACACAGCTCACCTTTCTTTCAACTGGCTGTGGACGATCAGTGCCCTTTGACCTACTGCCCGAATGCAGAGCACAGTGCTAGGCACAGGGACTGGAACAGGGATGGAACAGGGCTATGCCCATGAGGAGTGCCCAGTCTTGTCACCATCAGAGCAAGGAGCAGGAAGGAAGCCTCTGGAGGCAGAGGCAGGGAAGCCAGCAGAAGGCTTGGAAAGCCCAGGTGGCAGAGATTGGAAAGTATCACTAGAAAGGGATGCAAAGGTGTGTCCAAATTTGTGTACATGCACGGCCCATTGCAAAGACTCAGGTCTGCTGCACATCTGAATGGCTCTCTCGGCAAGTAGCTGAGTTGCACACCTTTAACCCCAGCACTCGGTAGGCAGAGCCAGGCCAATTCCTATGAGTTCGATCCTAGCCAGGTCAACATAGCAAGCTCCAGAGCAGCTTAGGCTTCACAGCAAGCCCCTGTGTCTTAGCTGCTTTCCCACTGCTCTGCTACTACATCACAACTGAAGCAGCTTAGAGTTGGGGCGTACAGTTCCAGAGGGTTAGAGCCCACGACCAACACGGTACCAAGCAGGGCAGCAGGCATGGCTGCTGGAGCAATATCTGAGGGCTCACATCTTGAGACACAAGGACAAAGCAGAGAATGTTAATTGGGGATGCCTTTTGAAACCCTGAAGCTCACTTCTGGTGACACACTCCCTAATCATTCCAAAACAGTTGGGACTAAATATTACATTATGAGCCTATAAAGGGTGCGGTGATTCTAATCCAAATCACAGCACCCTGTCTCAAAAAAGGAAAGGTATCTCAAATCATTTCAGAATAGAAATTTTAATTTGGTCTGAATTTCCCTTGTAAAATATAAGACTAAGACCATTTTGATTATCCGGCTCATTGGGTTTTTGCTGTGGTTTATAGCAAACCTCTATTAAACAATCTCTATAAATGTAAAATTTTATTTAAAGTAAGCCAAGCAGGAGGGATTTGGTGTTTTTTGTTTATTTGGTTGGTTGGTTGGTTGGTTTTTTTGTTTTTTGTTTTTTGTTTTTGAATGAAGGAAAAAGACAAGACCATGTGATTCTTCTATCTCCCTGGATAAGAAGCAGATGGGACAACCTCCAGAAATTCGAACAAAGGAAACCACACACCCCCATGGAGAGGTAGAAAGAAACTTCCTAGAAGGCAGAAACTTATAATCACAAACCACCTGGGGTGACCACCACAGGGTGACCATTCAGTATAGTACTACATCCTGGTCAGATCACTCAATAAACCTGTGCCTTTAGCCTTGCTAAACAGCCAGCGCTTTGTTAGCTAAAATTGTCCGGTGATCATGCAAGGAACTTCTTGCCCAGAAGTTTTGATGCCAGATGGAGACAATAGTGAAGAAGAAAAGAAACCTAATGGCTAGGGAAAGACAGCTCAACATGAGGACCTGTATTTGTATCACATATATATGATATATGATATATGATATATGATATACGATATACGATATACGATATACGATATACGATACATGATACATGATACATGACGTATGACATATGATATATGATATATATAAGCCTGGAACAGTTGTGGCATGCAGCATTGGATAGGAGGATAGATCGATCCTTGGAGCGCCCTAGCTAATCTAGCCAGTTAAAGAGCTCCAGGTTCATTGAGAGACCCTCTATCAAAAATTAATTAGTTAAATTATTAATAAATAGATTGGATAGCACCCATAGGAGGCACCCAATATTGTCCTCTGTCCTGCAGACACATGCATATGCACTTGCAGACACATACACACATACATACACATACTCACACATATGCATACAAGTACACACACACACACACACACACACACTAAAAGAAGATGAAAATGTTAATCTAGAAGGCAGCTCCACCAGGAACAAGCTGAGAGAATCTCCCTGTCAGTTTCTTCCCTCAGCCCAGAGACTTGCTTGTAAGAGGAAATGCTCCATCTACTGACCTGGAACCACATCAGCTCACTCAGTGAGGAGAAGCAGGGCAGGGGAACAAGATTACACAACCATAAGGCAAGCTCGGACCAGCTGCCCGTGCCAACTTTGACTTACTGAATCATATGAACAATCCAAACAGGCCAACCATGGACCACTGGACAGGGAAGAAAGCAATAAAATAGACTGATGGACAATCACTGCAGACAAAGCAAAGGAGAATGGATAAGTAGTTTAGATGTGTGCCTTTCCATGGGAAACACCGGAGACAATTGCCATGAGGTTAGCACTACCATGGGTGGGTTCTTCCCCTCTTTCAGATCCTGTTCCTCACATACTCTAAACAGAGAAAGCAAATTCAGATTGCCACTGGGTGTGCTGCTGATGTCTTCAGATGAAGCATCTGCTCTGCCAACCTGAGGACTGAGACTTAGAACTCTAGTACTCATGGACAAGCCCATCTGTAATCCCCACCATCAAGAGGAAGAGGATTGCTGGGGCAAATTCAATGTGTGTTCAAATGACAGACTCTATCTCAACTGAGAAAGATTCTGGATGCCAATCTCAGGCTTCCACATGTATTCACATGCATGTGAAGTCCCAAAACATACATATTCCCCTATGCATGTGCATGTACCACATACCCATACACATTGCAGGAAAGGATAAAAGGAGAAAGGTAGAAAGGCAGACAAAGCCAGTTAGAGTACTGTCATGCAAGTGACCCTAGGTATCTGAGGGGCTGATGCAGGAGGTTAATGAGTTTGAAACTAGCCTAACAATAGACTGAGACCAAGGTCTGAAAGAAAAAGAAAGTTGGTATTAAAGACATGTAAGTAAAGAGGGCTAAAACCAGAAGGTAGAAAAGGAAATCAAAGCAACACCAAGTTGAATAAGTTGATGCAAATCTAACAGAAAATTTCACTAAACATTAAAAAACCCATTTAAGACTTACACTATTAAACCCAATAACCAGAACCCAGAGGTGCAACAGAGGAGTTTTCTCACTTACAACATGAATCACAGCTTCCTGGCCCAATAAGCAAAGAAATGACTCAGGCTGACCCAGGAATATCTCATCTGCTACACTGGGGTCTAGAACATAGTTAGTGGTTACTATCTTCAAAGTCCAGAGGAAGAAAGAATTTGAACCTAGAATTTTATAGCTAATCAAATAATTAGTAAACATAAAATCAAATTGCTTTTGATCACTGGACAGTTCAAAACATATATAACCTGTGTGTATATCTATTCTGAAAAGCTACTAAAATATATATTCCAATATTTAAAGGGGGGATCAAAAAATTCCTTTGGGAACATCACTGTATAATGACCACCAGTATCTACGCAAACTTTGTGGTAGCTCATTGCAAAATGAACATCTTTATAATACATGAAATGAATTTTTTAACTTTAGGACAGAACCTACAAGTCTTATCAGTCAAAAAACAGAAAGATAGAAAAATAAGGAAGAAGGGAGAGCTTTGGAAAGAAGGCCAAATAAACAGATCCTTTAGTTCTATGAAGATCACTAATTGATGTCTTAAGATGATGAAATAGAGTCATAAATATATTATTTAATAAATTCTAATTAAAATCAGGAACTAGTATCCAGGAATAGCTCAGCACTAGAGCTCTTGCTTGGCATAGTCAAAGCCCTGGGTTTGACTCTTTTGAACCACAAAAAATAACATATGCATGTATGTATGTATGTATGTATATATGTATGTAATCATAAAACCTTTCAACTATCCTCTTCTGCTGGTCAGTAGTAGGTAGGGCTGTTTTACAACACTACCACGCTCTTTAGGTTTTTATAATATAGTTTGAAATTAAGAATTATAATTCTGCTTCTTTTCTTTCGTTCAAGATTAAGGACACACACACACACACACACACACACATATATATATATAGAGAGAGAGAGAGAGTTACACATATATTATTATAAATATATCTATGTATATAAATATAATAAAGACATAAATATATACCACATAATTGCAGAAACATAAATTGAAATGTATCTCTATTTATAATATCATAAACTTTGATATAGAAAAATCCTAAAGTTGCTACCAAGAAGATGTTAGTGACATATTTTAAAAATTCAGTAAGTTGCATGGTACAAACATACATAAAGCATTCCTATCACTGTATACTGATAACAAATTATCTAAAAGAAAATTAAAGAAACAATCCCATTTATAATAGTTCTCAAAACAAAGAAAAGACAAAACACATACATGAAAAAAAAATACTGTGGAGACAGTCTTAAGCAACAATGTAAAATTAAAGAAGAAAACGTGAACTGTAGAAAAATGCCCCATGTTCATTAATTTGAAGAACTGTTATTGTTCTCATTCTCTGATTGTTATAGTACTTGATGCAATATGTATCAGATTATATTTTTCATGTAAATAAAAGAAACATTCCTTAAATTTATCAGGTGTCATAAAGACTTTGATTAGTAAAACTATCTCGAGCAAAAATCCCAAAGCTTTACATATCATACTTCTTTATTTGTTAAAATGTATTAGAAAGTGATTATAATAAAAACAGTATGGAACTGGCATAAAAATCAACCCATTAACCAATGGAACAATAAGAAACTCAAAATAAATCTACACATCTATAATCAATTAACTTCATTAAAGGTGCCAAGAACACACAATGCCAAGATCCATCTCTTCAGTTAATGTAGTTTGGAAAGCTAGCTTTCACATGCTGAGAATTCAATAAAACTGCCTCACACCCTATATAAAACTCAATGCAAAGTGGAGTAAAAACAGAAATACTGAAAAACTACCAAAAGAAACATTGGTGCAAGAATTTCTGAGACATAACACTCAGGCATTGAGAAAAAATAACAACAAAGAATAGTATTGCATCAAATTTAAAATCTTCTGCATTGCAAATAAAATAACAGAGATTAGAGGCAACCCAAGAGTGTGGGGGAATGTATGCAAATCCAAAATCTAGTAAGAAATTGACAGCATGCATATTATATATTCACATATGGGGAGATTAAATGCTTAAATATCAAGAAAATAAACAATTGGGCAAATTAGGCAAATGACTGCTCTTGTTCTCTGGAGAATCATGCTCTGAGCTAACTTGTCCTTTGGGATTCCAAGCACATTAGAAAAGGCATAGAGAACAAAACGGCAAAGCAGTCTGCAATCTAAATGGTGGTTTCATTCCAGTCTTGCATTATTTCCATCCAACAAGAAGGCATGCTTTGCTGATTGAGATAAGTCTGGGGTGTTTTATACCTAGAGAAATTAACCACCCCTAGGGAAAACCTTGACCTCGCTACTCAACAACCATTCTCACCATCATACATTGTTTGAACCCAGTAGGGACTCGTTGGTCCATCTTTTAATTCATCCTACAGCATTCTACAGAACTGCTGACTAGGCTAAACTCAACTTCACCAGTCAAGCAGACATGCTGGCTGAAGAAGACACTGACACTTTCTGGACCCAAACAGCAGATGGTACTTGAAGCTCTCCAGACTCATCATACAATTCTTTAATCCATTCACACTCCCTATCCCTTAGGAGACTATCTCACCATGCCAGGCTCTCACACCTTCTCCCTTCCATTCATTCTAAGTCAAAACCCTTGTTCCTGACATCCAAGAACTGAGACAACCTGAAGAGAATCTTCATGGAAGTACATTGCCCAGCTATACGTACTCTGCCCACGTTAACTTTCCTTATTCGGTGCATGAGAACCCATCTTCAATCTCCCTGGTAGCATCACCATAGAATCTTCCTTCTCCTTCTTCTGAAATACTTTACTTGACTTGCTTTTTCCAAGTGGTTTCCCTCCATCTTCTTAAAAACTAACCCCAAAGGTGACTCCATCCCATTGCTGTATAAACCAACTCCTGATAAGATAGGCAGTTACCAATGCCCATCATCCTTCCTCAGCTTCTCATTGGTCTTTGACGACGCTGCAGCAGGATAGCTCTGTGTCAGTCCATTTTCCAGAGCCACGCCTCCTCTCTAACTCAATGTCCCTGTGGGTCACTTTTTTTTTTCTCTTTACTCACTCTGTCAGAGATCTTATTCATCACCTGTCTCCTGTGAATGCAAAACTTTACATCAAGTGCAGACCTACACTTTCAAACCCCAGACAGCTCCATCTGAATCATCTCAGCACATATCCAAGATTGAGTTGATGCTCCTCCTCAAAGGCCTCCTCTGTCTGTAGGCTTCCCTTCCTTTACTGTTGACAATTTATAACTGTTCAGGCTTGGATGGTCCTCTGTGACTCCTTTCTTCTTCCCAGATACCTCACCCAAACTATCAGGAACAGCCTGTCAAGTCTGCCCTAAGATGCATCCAGGATATGACTATCCCTTCAGTGGTCTCTACTGTTCGCCGCAGAACTGCCACCACCCCTTGCTTCTGTCTTGAGCTGCTGTAGAAGATTCTTTACTGCCCTGGCTGCTATTAATCTTTTCTTCTCTCCCCTGTCCAAGCAGCCAAATAAAAACATGCCCCTGAAATTTCTACCACAGATCCCCATGTACCTCAGAATAAAAGCTAAAGTGACAGCTGTCATAGGTTTCTCATCCCCTTCTCTCTCAAAATGTATTTTCCTTCCCTCCTTGTCTCCTCTTTTCCAGCCACTGTTGCCTGCTTCCTGTTTCTAGAACTTCTTTTCAATGTCAGGACTCTACTTGTTGGATTCTCTGCCCGGAGCCCTGTTCCATCCACATAGACATCAATTTCCTTTCCTTTGAGTGCTGTTCAAATGATCTCTCAATGAAGCATTCTCTAATATGACCCCTTACACTGATCATGCCATCATCATGGTTGTTCTATCTACAATGTTTATTTTCCTCCGTCCATACTTCTTCCATCTTCCAAAATCAACCAGATAATAGAATTCACCCCTTTCTGGTCCCCTTTATAGACTAGCACCATAGAGATGAACTGGATGTATCTCAAGCATTCAGCTCAAAACATAACCAGCAAATGTACAGAATAATCAAAGCAATGGGGAATACATATCTACTATTTCCAACTGTACCAAGACTTACTAAGGCAAAAAGATTTTCAAGTAATCCCCAAATGTCAGGATTAGCAGTGAATTGACTTGGCTTTTCTTTCTTTATTCCTTTTTTTCTGTGACAGTTTATATCTTTTTCTTTGTTTGTTTTGTTTTTAATTATCTTTAATCTTTTCTTTAATAGACCAATTGTTATGCCCTTCCCAATCCTCTCTCGGACAGTTCCTCATCCCATTCCTCTTCCCCTCCACCTCTTGGGGTCTCCAAAAGGATGTCCCCGCCCCACTACTCACCCCACCCTGCCAGGCCTACCCACTCCCTGGGGCCTCAAGTCTCTAGAGGGTTAGGTGCATTTTCTCTCACTGAGGCCAGACAAGACTCTGTTGTATATGTGTCCAGGGTCTCATACCAGCTAGGTTTTTATTTTATCAATGACTCAACATTCAATAAATATTTCATAATCACCTAGTAGGTTCTAAGTACTGTTCTAGAAGCATATCATTAACTAACAGGAAGAAAAAGTATTGCATTGTAAAAGTTTCATTTCGCTGGGTTCCGTGGTTTTGTAAACATTTAAACACATAATCCATACACGTAGAAAGCATGTTATTAATGACTGATATTCATGCAGGGTAGTGGACATCTTCCATGAACGTGCACACCCCGTTCAAGGCAAGTTCAACTCTGACAGGTCTAAGGTTAGTGAAGGAAATCAAGAAATCATTACAGGAGGGAAAAGTCTGATCCTGGAGTTAAGAAATCTTAGACACTGGCATTGTTTGTGGTCTCTCAATGCTCAACCTACTTGATGAAAACTTTTATAGTATGTAGTTCCTTCCACCCAAATCTGTTCTGTGTTTCTCCTGATGTAAGAGGTACTAATAATCAGGGGGGAAAGAATCTGAAGGATATCAACATTATGTGTGAAACTTCTGGACCTCTGGACCTCCTGTTAACCATCCTTGTTTTCAGGAAGAGCCTTTAATCCAGCCTTGTACCCTCTGAGGACTCATAGCGAGGAAGGAGCCAGCCACACAACACAGACTACTGTGTGTGTGGGGACATTTCCCTGTCATAGTGAAATACAGAGACTGAGAGGTCTATAGAAGAAGAAAATAAGGGGAAAGCAGTGATTGTTTAACATTAAAAGGTTTTCAAAAGAAAAATTCATGAGAAAACAGATATTTGTGTCTGCTCATGGGTTTTTAAGAAAGCTTGCAGCGCACCAGTGATTTCTAACAATGAAGAGCTTATGTTTCACAGGTGGCTGAGCGATCTCTCACTAATCCTGATTAATGGACTATTCAAAGCCTCAAGAAGCAAGCCAAGCTCCACAGTTCAGAAGGCAATGCCTGAAGGAAGGCATTTCCTGCTAGCGATTTAGTCCTAGGATGGCCAGTTCATACATCAGAGAGCATTTCCAGCTGCATCTTCAGTTCAGTGATACAAGAACTCCTCACTGCCCTCTGGTATCTCCTGGGTCCATGGTTCTTGCAATGGCCGCACCCCTTGCAGATGCATTCCGTGTTTCTCTATAGCTACAAGCATTCATTCTCTCTCTCTCTCTCTCTCTCTCTCTCTCTCTCTCTCTCTCTCTCTCTCTCTCTCTCTCTCTCTCTCTCTCCCCTCTCTTCTCTCCTTTCTCCTCTCAGAAAATTTACCTCTTTCAATGGAAACAGTAAGACTCACTTCCAATTCATAATTTTAGCAACTGCCTAAATGCACAAAATGAAAAACAATGCTAACATGTCATGTCAGAATATCAAAAACATACATTTTTAGCTTGGAAGCTACACTTCTGCAGTTTAGGGTTTTGATACTTTCTGAAGACAGGTGTGTAAAAACCTTGGTTCCACACTTGTTTTCTCAACACTTTTCCTTGAGCTGAGAAGAACTTATCGTTACTTATGAATGCATAATTTTCCTTCATGCTTCCATGCTGTCTTTTTAGAAATATTCCCACAGTACAATCACGTCTGTTTACATAAGCCCTCAAAGATGACCCACCGTGCTTGTGATAGCCAAGTGCAACTTCATGAGATACTTTTTCAGTGACAAACGGAAGCAGAATCCTGACCACACAGTCAGGAACCAAAATGCCCTGTGATTTCTCAACGCTTGGCTTATTTGGGAAACTATATTGTCTATATATTTCTATTTCTTTATCCACAAAAGGGCTTAGGAATAGTAAGAAACTTCAGATATGTTTTGAGGATAATAAACAATACCTGGTAGTCTTTGTCTCCAGTATGAGCTTATTATGGACTCTTTAGGTGTGTGTGTGTGTGTGTGTGTATCTGTGTGTATGTCTGTGTGTGTCTGTCTGTGTGTATGTGTGTGTATGTGTGTGTGTATCTGTGTGTGTCTGTGTGTGTGTCTGTGTGTGTGTCTGTCTGTGTGTATGTGTGTGTGTATCTGTCTGTGTGTCTGTGTGTGTGTGTGTATCTGTGTGTGTGTCTGTGTGTGTGTCTGTGTATGTGTGTGTCTGTCTGTGTGTATGTGTGTGTATGTGTGTGTATATGTGTGTGTATCTGTGTGTGTCTGTGTGTGTGTCTGTGTGTGTATGTATCTGTGTGTGTCTGTGTGTGTGTATCTGTGTGTCTGTGTGTGTGTCTGTCTGTGTGTCTGTGTGTACATCTGTCTGTGTGTATGTGTGTCTGTGTGTGTGTGTGTGTGTGTGTGTGTGTGTGTGTGCAGGTGCATGTACATCCTGGGGCATGTGTGTGTGGCAGGCCGGAGCCAACTTCAAGGATCATTTCCCAGGAGTCATTGCATTGTTCTCTTGAGATAGGGTCTCTCTCATCTGCCTGGAACTCAGCAAGTAAGCCAGGCTGGCTGGTCTTCAGACCCTTAAATCTGCCTGTCTCCACTCCCCAGAGCTGAGATTACAAGACTGTATAATTCTGACATGGGGTTTGAACTCAGATCCTCATGCATACATAGCAAGAACTTTATAGGCTAAGCTACCTGCCTAGTTTTGAACTTTAAGCTTTGAATTTTTTAATGGATGATAATCTAACTATGACATTTTAGATTAATTTAAACTGAATTTTACATACATTTATATTGAATTTACATTGTTATTCCCTGAGTGGGATGGCCTATTATTAAATTATTTCTTAGCGTTTACAATAGTAAACATAATATCATGACTGTTATATGAGTTCTGATTCATTTATGTGAACTAAAACATATTTTAAGTTCTTCTTCAGCTGCTATAATTTGTAGCTTGCTGTTATATGTGTTTGGTTTAAATACTCTGTCAGTTTTACTCATTGTGGGATTCATTCTTCAATTGATACATTCCCTTGCCTATATATTCTTTCTCTGCCTCATTTGAATATTTGTACGGATAAATACATTAAGCTTAAGTCAAATATGTTGTATGTATGAATACATTAAGCTTAAGTCAGATATGTTCAAGAATTCAAATATGACCCAAATCTAGTTAATGTTGACTTGGAAATTTGACAGGGGCTTACAGAGTTCAGCAAATATTCTCTTTTTCATTATCATAGTACATTGTCAAAACAAATGAAAACAGGAACAACAGTCAAACTTGAATTAGCTCTGCATAGTGGTAAGACAATTATTTTAAAAGCAAAAATAAAATCGTGACAGCAGACCACATAACACAAATAAAAAGAAAGATCCGTGTTGAGTTGAAGTTCCAGTCTTCTAAACACTGGCTCCTCTTGTACTTCTACAAAGTTTTGGCATACCTTGTGATTTTGGTGTACAGATTCTTAATATTCCTTAAAGTTGGACTTATGCTGGGTGTGGTACACACACATATAATCTCAATACTTAACAAGCTAAGGCAGGAGGATTGAAAATTCAAGGCCAGCCTGAGCAACATAACAAGACATTCTTCTCAAGAAGCCAAATATGAGCTAGCAAGATGGCCCCGTGTGTAAAGGCTCATAGTAGCAGGCTTGATGCCTGGAGGTCAGTCCCTGGAGCCCACATGGAGAAGGAGAGAGGTAACTCCCTCCAAATTGTCCTCAGACCTCCACAGGCATGCTGTGGACTCCCCATTGCAACCACACCACACAAGAAAGAAAAAAGGAAGAGAGAGAGAGAGAGAGAGAGAGAGAGAGAGAGAGAGAGAATGAAATAAATTCTCTTCAAAATTAATTATAGTAAATCCATAATAAAATCAGTAGAAGACATCTAATGTTGACATCTGGCCTCCACATGCAAAGCACACATGAATCCCCACATACACATATACAGACATAGAGATGAGTCTATGTGTATGTGTGTGCATGTCTGTGTGTGTGTATGTGTGTGTATCTGTGTGTCTGTGTGTGTGTGTCTGTGTGTTTCTGTGTAGCCCTCTAAGCAGCCACTGTGCCCTAGGCTTGATCCTAGATTGGCACTGTAAGGTGGTAAAGCTTAACAGTTGGGGGTGGGGTGTCTCTTAGTGGGAGGTCTCTAGGCCATTGGGAGTATGGGCTGGAAGGAGTGTGTGGGTCTGGTCTCTTCCTCTTTTTGTCTCCTACGAGTCCGTGAGATGAACAGTGATGTTCTACTGCAACTCCCCTGTCCCATGATGTGCAACTGACACACTCAAAGCCTCAGGGTAAACAAAGGTCTTGAGGCAGAGTGTCAAATAAACTTGTCTTTATAGGTTGATGATTTCAGGAATTTTATAGTGACAGAAATCTAACACACCATTCAATCAATGTCTACTTCATATGTATATTCAATACATATAGTCCCATATATATATATATATATATATATATATATATATATATATATATATATTCAATATCCTTTTCCATTACACTGAAGCATATCAATATCAACCTTATTGTTTTTGCCACTTGAAAGTATGGAGTTTCTCTCTATTAAAGACATCCAACCACACTGCTGTGCCACAGTAACCATCTTCACGCCCATGCTAAATACCATTCCAAGTCATGTTACTATCTGTGGGGCAAAGCAGTTACAGACTCTGGAGTAGTTTACCGTGACTGCATGAGGTCGGAACCATGAGTACTGCAGGCATGTATTAGACAGTGGTAGAGCATTTGGCTTACTTAATTATACCCATGTGACTGGAAGTCTCTTCAATTTGAAGCCTTTTTAACCAATTCAGTGAAGCCATCCCACAAAAAAAAAAAATCAAATATCACTCTATTTCCATTTGAGGAAAATATTCCTTATAGATGAGAGAAGAGAAACACTGATATTTAGAACCTGAACCCACACTTCAGAAAGCATCTTACCACCGCCGAAGGCCTTGAATGAGCTTTCTAAATTCAAACCATTGATCTCCTACATTTGAGCCTGAAGAAACAGAGGCAAACATCCTGACCAAGTCTTAAAGGATGTGGCAAACGAAACAGACAGAAACAACACTTACGTTTCTCAAAAGTGATTTGTCGCATCCAAAAGTTTCTTTCCCCCCACGCCTCTTGTATGGTACAAATAAAAACAAACATTCTACAAGAAAACATTTCTAAGCCAATACTGTAAAGTAGAAAACAATGCAGAGAACCAGGTTTCTTTCACCTCATGCTCCTGTAGAGTTACCTACACATTAACAGTCATCTTAAGCTGCTTCAAGAACAGAGGTCTGTCCCCACATTACTGCACCAGGAC
Source organism: Apodemus sylvaticus (assembly GCF_947179515.1). Taxonomy (NCBI): domain Eukaryota; kingdom Metazoa; phylum Chordata; class Mammalia; order Rodentia; family Muridae; genus Apodemus; species Apodemus sylvaticus. Next base: position 34,916,077 of record NC_067494.1, on the reverse strand, counting down.
AGCCCGCCTATTTTTCTTATTAGATTTCATGTTTATAAAATAATGGCCTAATGAATACATGCACCGCCAGAGCAAGGAACTGCCACCATTTCATTCAATTTTGCCTTTCTTAAGCAGCTACACTCCTCTTACCCTTGCTATTCTGCTAGGACTCTGCTGGGACATGGTTGAGTGATAAATGCTAGATCTAAAGAACAGAGTCATTTGATCTTTTCAAATTAAATCACAGGGAGTTTGCCTCAAGAATTATTAAACAACACTTAGGTTTTAACACACCAAGCAATCAGCTCACCAGGCAGAATGTTCCAAAAGGAAGTTACTCTTCAGGCTTGGGAGATAGCTCAGAAGGTGAAGTGCTTGCTGCCAAGTCCTAGGCTGTGAGTTCAGTTCCCAGCCCTTACCCAGAAAGCCAGGCAGGGTGGTCCATGCCTATAATTCCAACACCAGGTGGGTATTGTTTGGGGAATCAGAGATAGGAGCTCACTAGGAGATAGGAGCATCCTAGCCTTCAAGAAACTCCAGACCAGTGATAGTGATAGACCATTAAAAAAATAAACCCTGAAAAAAATTAAAGTGGATAACTATTGGCAAATAATCCCAGGGTTGATTCCTTGCTTTCATGTGCACATATACTAATACATGTGTGTACTTGCACATTCACCTCTCTTATACCACAAAGATGTATCCATCCAAAGCTGAACAGGTACAAGGGGCATGGGTCAGTGGAAGACTGTGTGTTTAGTATATGCAAGGTCCCAAGTGCAAGCACAAATACCAAAGAGCAACGAAAAGGCAAACTTGAATGAGTTAGAGGGAACACACTGTTTTGAAGAGTTTGGTTGCCCACAGAAGCAGAGCTCCAAGAGTCCCTGGATCTAGGAAAGGAGCAAGAGTTAACACAATCAATCATCCATCTGAAGAAATGGAATTTCAATACCAAGAAGCTCGTGACTCTGGTGAGATGCAATAGCCACAATCCTGAGGCTGTGATAGCTGCTGTCAATATTCAAACACCACAAGCCAGGAAGAAACAAAACCAAACAAAACTTTTACCACTACACTCTCTACCTCTTCATCCTCAGTGTGGCCACAAGGGTGGGAGTGAGCCCTTGCTTCCCTAATGACTTTGACTGTTCAGCTGTGACTCACCTGAGTGACCATCTGTTGTGGGAAAGAAAGAAACACATGTCTAGGCTCCCTCTCACCCAAGTCTAATGCTTGCTGGTCAATATCAATGTTCAACCACTTCCTTGAGGCTGTGGATTTAGTAAGAAAAAAATTCTTGACATGAGTATTTTTAAGCTAGGCGTGGATGAACAGAGAATGGTAAGAAGTGTGCCAAAAGGAAACAGACAAGCTTCTACTAGAACTTAACACAAAGAGTACAATCAGACCCTTGACTCCTATATGAAGTAAATTTCAAGGCTCCTTGGTGAGACTGTTGCTGTTGTTGTTGTTTTGTGTGTAGTGTTATGGGTTTTGAAGGTGGAATTTGGAAATTGTAAGTTCTTTTAATTTGACTCCAATAGAGATGTAGTCTAGTGGACTGGCAGCTTCTTATTTTTCCTCTAACTTAGCTCTCATGAGGACCAATACTGATATTCCCTCCTTTCTATAATTTACCAGTGGTTAATCCCTAAAAAAAACCAAAAATACAAAAATTAACATCTGTCATCACTGGGGCGTAAATTCCTTACACATTATTGAAATTCAAACCAGACTCAGTCAGCCATGGTGACACTGAAGGTGCACAAGTTGGACTTTGGAGTCTTAATAAACCAAGTTGGGAGTAAATAGATCCCAGAGATCTAGGCACACAAAAGGTAAAAGCCCCAAAACCTAGACCTGTCATCCCAGAAAGCTACTCAAAACCCTCTAGGAACATGGCAGTCTGTAAATTGTCATCTCATTAAAAACATCTGCTTGTCAAAAACAGATGTTTCAATCCAAAAGAAAACATTTGTTTTGTCATAGGAATTTATTTAAGTAGAAGATACCTTTATATTATAATTTAACATATTGAATATCAAAGATTTTGCACAATCATCTAATCTCTGTTTACATTTTTTTATTTATTGACTTGTTATTTATGTTTTATTTATTGACTTTGTTTGCATTACACACACATGTGCACAGGCATACTATAGCACAAATGTGGCGGTCGGAGCACAAAAGTGGCGGTCGGAGCACAATGTGCAGGATCAGTTCTCTCCTTCCACCATGTGCATTAAGGAGACAAAACTCAACCCATCCAGCTTGGCAACGAGCCCTTTACCTGCTGAGTCATCTCACTAGCAGCTACATACACAGTTTTAAAAAGCAAGTTAGTGGCTTAAACAAATTAAATTTGGATGGCCAAAACCCAGCACCTTTCATTTGAAAGAAGAAAATAGAATTGTCAAAACACAAAATGACAACTAGTATGGAGGTCTTAAGGAACACTATCTTGCCATTCTAGAATCAGGTCAGTGATTCATCTGACAAAAGAGAACATGGTACAATGGACCAAGAAGAAGAGATGGGCTTTGTGGATAGACACAGGCTGAAGAAAACATGGAATAAGAACTGGTTTGTTCATTTCAAGGTTAGTCAAGGAGACCAAAAAATACCTTATTGTTTAGCATTAGATCATCTCAGTTTTACTTATTATAAAAATTAAATGATGTAACCACTTATAGCAACAGTTTTTTAAGAAAAGGTTTTATGTAGGCTAGGCTGACCTCAACCTCTGAGTTCAGGATGACCCAGAGTATCTGATCCTCCTGTCTCCACTGCCCCAAGGCTTTGATTACAGGGGTACATCCAGTTTATATTATGCTGGGGAATGAACCTAGAGATTCAGGCACACTAGGCAGTCATTCTACTGAGTAAGCTACAATCCAGCCTGGAGTGTAAGCATTCAAGCCAAGGGCTGTTGGTGGCACATCAATGGAAAGGAGCCTATTTGTATATTATTTCTTTCTTTCCTCATTTCTCAGACTCCTAGGTAACAATTTGGTTTTGCTTTGTCTTTCATGGTGAATGACTCCGTCTTGATTTTTGAGTCTTCATCTGTTGTGAGAGAGCATAGTCTAAAAAGAAAACGGCTTTTTGTAATACTCAATAAATAAACCATCCAGCAACAAACAAATCTACTATGAAGGAAACAAGAAAGTCATAAAGAGCTATCCTTGGGTTTTGCATAACAGTTGACATAGTCGTGAAATATACATCTGGTTAACTAGTGCTGCCCTGGGAAGCAAACTCAATCTAGAGCTACATTGCTAATAAAATGGGAAGCTTTGGGGGATAAAAAAAACCCTAGAACCTATGATGCTCCTTTAGGGTAAAAAATGGACAAGGAATTTGGGCAGAGACAACGGGATGTAGGTGATCAAGGACAGAGACATAAAGCACATATACTATGCAGAGAAAGGATGGCAGATGGATGAATAGGTCCAGGAAATCTCAAGTTCAACAGAGAGAGTGAGTTCAGTAGAAATCACATAAGGGGCTACTGAAGGTTAGTCTACAGCATGTCAGCCATGGGTTAGGAATCCCAAGGCATCATTTAGCTCTACACTTTAAGCTTAAAATAAATAGATACTACCATCTATTTTCTCAGAGATTTTAAACATATGATAATAAAGTCCTAATGCCAAGTTTCTATTGATTGTTTTCCACCTTAAATTAATGTCCACCTGAATCTAATATGAAAAAAGTCTTTGCTAGTGTAATAAAGTTAAGATTATAATACAAAGGATTGGGGTAAAATTTAAATCCAATATGCTTAGTGTTCTATGTTCTCCTTTCTGGCTGATTCACAGGCCTGTGCTTGGCTAACTTTCTTAGACAGCCCAGAACCACTTGTTCGGGGAATTGTGTTGCCCACTGTGGGCTGTACCCTACCACATCAATGAATAATTAAAGTAATCTTCCACAAACATGTTCTCTTAGGAATCTCTCCTCTCCGGTAACCCTAGGTTGTGCTGCGTTGGAAGCTAAAGCTAATTAGGAGAGGTGGTATCTTTGTAAGAGGGAAATTTGATTATAGACACTTAGATGTGTGGGAGAAATGCATCATGATGTCATGGTGCTGGTTAACACTGGAAATTTACATCTGCTAATGGGACATATGGGACTGCCAGCAGTCACCAGAGGCACAGAAGTTAGACATGGAGCCTTCAGAGATGACCTGGAGCTGTTGACCCATGATTTCCACTCATCAACGTCTCAACTGTGAGGGCCTACATTTGTGTTATAAACTAGCTTACTTGTGATACGTGTTAATAGGAGCCACAGCAAAGTAGGACAAGGTGTTGGGGATGGATGCCAGGCATGGCACATACTAAGAAAATATTCTAATAATGAGTTGCACTTCCAGCATGAAGTGTAGCACCACAATGAGTGTAGCACCTAGAACAGTGGTTCCCAGAAATCATTTTAACAGCAATGTATAGAATGAACTAAAAAGAGAAGGATGAGAACACACACAAAACACACACATACACACACACACACACACACACATGCAAGTTATTACAGCTTTTTGTCATAGGGATATTGGGTTTTGGACAAAGCTAGTGTTAAAGGAACGGAGAAGTAACACATTTCCAGCATTTCAATGGTCCATAGTGACAAAGAAGAAGGCTAAGCTGGGGGAACATGAAGAGTGGACGCCCAGCAAGAACAGAGAACACCAGAAAGGCAGAGAGGAGGAATGGGTCCCGTGCTTTCAGATGTGTTGATAAAAGTGTGAGCTGCTGCCCTGTAGGCTGTGCAAAGTAGAAGCTGAGAACTTTGTGGACTGGGACTTGAGAGGGAACCTAGGACTCACAGGGCTGAAGTTATGGAGGAAGGTATTTGGGGACTTACTGTCCATGCAAGAGTAAGTTTGTGGTGCACCTGTAGCAAATGGAAGAAGAGAGACGGGATGCCTGGCACACCCTTTTTCTCTCCTGGTGAACAAATGTTATGCCTTATTAACACTGAGTCATCTAAGTGACCTGACCACCAATTGCCAGTTCTGTCTGGTCTTACAAGAATGTTTCAAGTTTCAGGAATATGAATGTGTGTTTTATGTATATGATGTATGTTAGATAGATAGATAGATAGATAGATAGATAGATAGATAGATAGAGATAGATAGATAGATAGATAGATAGATAGATAGATAGATAGATAGATAGATATAGATAGATAGATAGATATAGATAGATTGATAGAGATAGATAGATAGATGATAGATATAGATAGATAGATTGATAGATAGATAGAGATAGAGATAGATAGATGATAGATAGATAGATAGATAGATAGATAGATAGATAGATAGATAGATAGACAGATAGTTGAATAAATCTTATTTTCTTAAATAACTACATGCGTAGACCAGTGGTCAAATGTTTTGCTTTATGTTCAAAGCTTTTAGTCCATAAGAAAATATAACAAAGGTCCTAAACTCAAAAGGTCAACTGTGCAAAACCCCTTAAATGTACTTCTGCAGAAGGCTACTATTTACTGGAGTGGGGGGGAAGAGCAGAAACATGTGCATAAAAACAATGTAGAAGCCACACTTCACACCAGATCCAGGACAAGTTCCAATAGGGCATGTTTTGAATGCAACAGAGAGTCTACGAAAGCTGCAGGTAAGGTCCTTACTTTGTTGGTTAAGCTCTTACAAGCTATCTCCCAGGTAGAGCCATGAGACTGTTGTTCTTCTGAATCCACTTCAAATCCAGAAGTTAAGTGAGTGGAGGGAGTTGTAAATGCAGAGGAGAATCTACTCAGCAGCATCTACCTATGCCAAAGGAGCCAAACATCTCTTTGTTTCTTTGGCCAAAAGACAAGCTTATGCTATGTAGCCAAGACTTCCCTTGAACTCACAGTAATCCTCCTGTGCCAGTCTCTTGAGTGTTGAGACTACACATGTGTGTCCCCATACCCATTCTACTCACCTTGTTATTGATGCTGTTGTTTGTTGTTGCTGCTGTTCTTTGTTGTTGTTGTTGTTGATACAGGTTCTTACTCTGTATTATTTTTTGGTTTTGATCTTACTATGGACTCTAGCTGGCCATCTTTCTATCCCAACATCCTGGCTGCTAAAATTATGGGTGTGAGCTATACCATCCAACTTCCATTTTCTTCATGCCAATACTTATTTCTATGTATTATTTTATTTTATTCACTTAAAAAAATAACCAGATACACTGAATCTAATAGAAGAGAACGTGGGGAAAAGTCTCGAACTCATAGGCACAGGGGAAAGTTCCTAAACAGAATACCAATGGCTTATGCTCTATGATCAATACTTGACAAAGGGGACCTCATAAAATTGCAAAGCTTCTGTAAGGCAAAGGACACTGTTAATAGGACAAAATGACAACCAACAGACTGGCAAAAGATCTTTACCAATCCTACATCTGACAGAGGGCCAATATTCAATATATACAAAGAACTCAAAAAGTTAGACTACAGAGGACCAAATAACCCTATTAAAAAATAGGGAACAGAGCTAAACAGAGAATTCTCAACTGAGGAAACTTGAAGGGCTGAGAAGCACCTAACAAAATGTTCAACATCCTAGTCATCAAGGAAATGCAAATCAAAACAACCTTGAGATTCCACCTCACACCAGTCAGAATGGCTAACATCAAAAACTCAGGGGACATCAGATCCTCTCGAGGATGTGGAGAAAGAGGAACACTCCTCCACTGCTGGTGGGATTGCAAGATGGTCAAACTACTCTGGAAATCAGTTTGGTGGTTCCTCAGAAAATTGGACATAGTACTACCTGAGGACCCAGTTATACCAGTCCTGGGCATATACTCAGAAGATGGTCTAGACAACCATACTCTCTTGGAGATGACCCAGAATCTGATGAAAAACTGTACAAGGGGCTTAAAGAAGACATACCCATAAAAGAGATCCATTCTTTGTGGGTCCAAAAGTGAGTAAGACGGGAAACAAGGAAAATGGTGATGTGGAGTGAGGACTCTCTAAAAGAGGGAACTCATATCTATTTGTACAGGGAGAGGCTGGGGGAAAGCCAGGAGTTTGCCACTTCAAGAAAGAGACTAGTTAAAGTAGCAAGTCTTCATGAGCTCAAACTCCAAACATTGTTTTACTTCTTCCCCCTTTTGGGGCCAGGTTGTCAGCCCATCTCTTAGCCTATGATTAATAATCAGCCCCATCAGACTTCCAGTACCAGTCACTAGGAGCACACAAATCTATCCAAAATGTCATTCAATAAAAGAAACCAGAGAACAATCTTTAACAGCTAAACTGGTTTTGATATATATGTGTCAATAAAATTTCAGGAGGGTTTAATTTATGTCAAAGTGGCATGGCTGTGCCACACATGACTTCCACAGCATCTTTAGTCATGAGACCAAGGCAGTTTAACATTTTGGTATAGACTGGAAAATGTGCTCCCAAGGCCCCAGCTCTAGCTGAGGTCCTATTGACAGTTGATAACTGCCACAAAAGGAAGAGTCATTTTTTCTTTAAGGAATGTGGTCACTGGTCCGTTCCTCATGCCTCAGCAACTAAAACCTCATAACCAGTTGCATATGGGCTGCACTAATGGAGCTCAGTGGCTTAAAATAATTAATTTACTATAAAGGGTAAACATGAAATTGGGAGGGAGATATGTGTGTGTGTGTGTGGGGGGGGTTGTCCCTTGGGAGAGTTGGAGAGGTACTGAGTGATAGATATATTCTAGATAATATATGCATGCAGGAAGTCTTCAAAGAATAAGTAAAAAGAAAATTTTAAAGAAAACTTCCCTCTATAGTTAGACAAGAAAATAGCTATTATTAAAGAATTATAGTGCACACAATGAAGAGCTAAACATTAAGATTCAACACACCCTGTGGTTTTTAAGTCTTCCTCAAACATTGTGTGCTCAATTTCTCATCGGTGGCTCCTAGCTCCAGATCTTCATATATGCGTGTATAACCTAGAGTGATTACAGAAACCAAGAAAGCAAGACGGGGTAATAGAGTCAAGGGGGGGTCCTAGAGAGAGAGATAGAAAAAGCAGGATATAAGAGATTTGAAAGACGGAATGGGAAATGGAAAAAGCTTTAATGGCAGAGTTAGAGATCAATACAGAACGAGGCAGAAGAGACCGAAACAACAGTAAGAACGGCTGAAAAAAATCTATAAGGGATCTATTACTTATTTACCTAAAATTGAGTAAAATAAAAGTCTATGTATATGTATGTACTTTAGATGAAAATTTCCTATATGGGCTCACAATATAAACAGTCTAACAAAAATTTGGTCAGGGGAGTCTGAGAGACTCACAAAACATTATAGGCCATTGCCAGTGCCCCTGGTCACCTCTCAGAAATTGAAAGTAAGTACTCTTAACTGAAGATACCATGTGCTTCAGACCTAGGACTCAAAGGATGCAAGCTGGATCTGACCTGAAAGCCTCCTCCGTGAAGAAAAGCTTTCATGGAAATGGAAGCACCATACAAGCTTCCAAATGAGGGAGCTCAGCAGTAGTCCTAATGAGCTATGCCACCTATGAATCACAGCAGTGACCAGCACAGCACAATAACCTTTATAGTACAGTAGTGGCACACATATCTTGGTGGTAACCAATAGCTCTCTACTTGGATTTAAGACCCCCTCAACAAAAAGGGAATTGTGTCTGGTACTAAAAATCTAGCCAATTGGAGGAGATCCTGTTACCACCACTTTTCTAGTCTGACATAATTTCTATTTGCCTTCTAAATATTTGTCTATTCTAATTGACTTCTAAATATTTGTCTTTATATTCATGGAGAAGTGTAGCCCTTTCACCACTTACCAAAGAGTTTCTCTTTGCAACAGAGGGGACCATTACAGAAAAGCACAACCAATCAAAATGCAAAGAACAAGTGGCTATGTGGTGCCCAGCCCCAAGTGACACTTCCACAACACAATTCCTGAATCTAGGGGGTCTGGAAAAATTGGACACATGCAGATGGAAAGAGGAACCACAAGTCCTGCTGTGAGATTACGACTCCTGGAAATGGCAGGGGAGCTGTACCCATGAAATCTCAACAATATGGCTGCCAAAACAAGACCTGAACAACAACAACAACAAGACACCAATAGGCATGCTAACATGGAAGAAGGAAACATTACTCACAGAGTTTCCACTCTGTACTAAGAACTATAGGCACTTAAGGAATGTTGAGAGCCAAATAAATAGTCTTCACTGGATATAGCTCCCCAGTTTGTCTAATACCAATAGATGATCATCTCTGATGTCATATATCTATAAGTAACATTAAGAAGATATAAGAGATTAAGAAGGTTGGGTTTATATATTTAGGTGTAAATAGATAGGTATGTAGGTAGAGAATAGATATGTGATGATAATAGATGATAGCTAGATAGATAAATTGATTGATTTAAGATCAATTAGAATAAAAAGGCTATGAATTTGTAATAAGGGGTTGGAAGGAGAAAAGGGTAGAGAAAATAATATAATCATATTTAAATGTCAAAACAATAAAAAAATTTTTAATGTCTTCTGCAGATCTGGAAAGGTAGGAGTCATCGCTTTTCAGGCAGCTGTTCTTTAGACATGGCAAAGGGAAGCATTAACCCTTTATAGTCCTCCTTTCCAAACACTTTGTGCATTAGAATTGACGACCATGCCTGCTCTCATTTCCAAGTCTTAATCCCCTCTTAATCCCCACACATCAAGTCAGAAGATGGGGCCAGAGGGAAAGACAAAGGGAAGCCCAGTCTTATTCAGCAAAGCTTGAGAATTCTAATAATCTATTGAAAAAATTTAATGAATCAAAATATTGATTATACTTATTAAAAATCTACCATTTAAACTGATGTCTGTTCACATTGCTACAGTGACAGTCATGCTTTTGCCTTCTGACTTCTTTATTGAAATGTTTTCTTTACCTCCTGTTGTGTTTATTTGTTTAATTATTTCTTTGGAGAGCACAATGCAATTACATCATTTTCCCCAATGTCCGTTTCCTCCCTCCAAACCCTCCCTAAATCCCCCTCTGGTCTCTTTCACATCCAATCCACTTTACTGGTTCCATGGCTATTGTTCTTCCTACCCATGTTTCTCTTTCCCTTCTTGAAATTTCCATTATTATCCTTAAACTATCCCCTCATAAATGTGGCATTGCCTATACCGGCTCTTCAGTGTGAACTATCTTTCTAAATGACAGAGGTATTTGGGTGTATAAAACCTTTTGGAAATATAATTTTCACTGCGAACCTCCACAGTCATCTTCAGAGTCCCTCCCAAAGGCCTTCGGTCTGCTCTTTTCTTTTCATCCTTTTTAAATCAAAGGTTATTTTCATTCTGTTTCCCCAAGGCAAGTAGGCTTTGGACTTACAATAGCTGCATTTTAATGGTACACACACACACACACAGATGAGAGACAGACAGACAGACAGACAGACAGACAGACAGACAGACAGACAGACAGACAGACAGACTGACTGACTGACTGAGACAGAGAGACAGACAAGAGATGGACAGAGACAGACAGAAAACCTTGTATCACTTCACAACAGGGACACATCAGAGAATGCATGCCTGGGTGGATCTGTTATTCTCTACAAACTAATCCATACAACACACAGACCCACCACCAATGAGCCCTGCCTCCACCCCATATAACATTCAGCCCCACTATCAATAACACCTGCCCTCGCTCTAACCCATAGAACATACAGATCTAACACCACTGGCAAGGCCTGTTGCTATGCAAAATGTTGTTACAGAGCACTTGACTGTACAGAATTGCATTATGCTTCTATAATTCTTTTTTCTAAAGGACCAATTAACAAAATATAGTTTAGCCCAAAAGATGCTGGGCCCTTTGGATTAGCATAAAGAAGTCTGGGAGTAGTTTTGCTACACATTTTATCAGCACATGCCTACTGCTGAGTTTAACGATGGAATAGCTAAACATGAACATGGCATCTTTTTAGCCTTGACTTCTTTTAATGCTAAATTGAAGTTATTTTCATGAATCTTCCATCAATGTGTAATATATTTGAACTCATTCAGACAGAAGCAGGAAGGTAAGTTCAGGGCCTGCCTGGACTTCCCAGTGAGGACCCATACATAAAACAACAATAATAACAACAACAAATCAATCATAAAATGTTGAGATCTAAACTCTAAAAATAAAAATGAAAAATACATGCTTGGGTTCTGCATATATCCATAGTTCAGTTCTGGAACTAGAATTTTCAGGATCTCATAAGGGCTATGTTTACAGAATAATAAAAACTTAACAGCAACCCATACCTGGTTCTGATGGGTATGACCATTAAATTTTTTGTGTTTTTTTCTTTTCTTTTCTCTCAAAGTATAAAAACAGTCATAAACTTCAAGGAAAAACATATAGACTCACATAATTCCAATCCTGAGGTATTTGTATCTGTCTCACAAAACAATGCTAAAACATCTAGGACCTCAATAAAATTTTCAGTTCCTAGGATGGTCAAGAATTTTGTCCAATAGAGCTATCGTCAAAACTTAAGTTTTTTCCTATCTATCCCACTTTTGCATAGACTCTGATCGCTCCGACTCTGATCACCTAGATGGATGCCCTGTAGTAAGTCTGGCTCATTGTAAGGCTGCCTCCCTACTCAGAGGACAACATGTTTATATGTGGATTACTGAAAATGCATTAAGATCCCCCAAGGGGAGATCTGTATTAACTCAGACTCAGTGACTCAAGGGAAATCAAGGCCCAAAATGCATTTTAATTTTATAAGAAATGATAAAATATCCCATGTGTTACAGAAAGTAACTTGAGATCTATGGAAGCCCAGGGAGAAAAAGCTCTGTATTTACATGGCCCCGTTGATTTGATCTATAAGTCTGAGAACAGACTCCACCCGTTCGTGCTTCAGCACAGACTTCTGCATATGAAATCCATTAGTCAGGGCATGGGACAGTCTTGTTTCCGTTATAACCAGAATCTGTCTCCTTAAACAGGAACAGTCAAGAGGCATAAAAGCAGCACTTGAGAGACCAAAAGAGGAGCAGAGTGCTTCTTCAGCTTCTGGAACTTTCTAAAAGCTCCTCAGGCCATCGCTTGTGTTTGTTCTGCCACTGTGTCTTTGTTTCCCTGAACAAACCACGCAGAAAACAAACTGAATAAATAATTGGCATTCTACAAATAAACTGTTGGCCCTTTAGTGCACGCCAATATTTGAGGAAGAGATTATTTATGGAAACATTGCTTCTCAATACAGGTGTTTTGAAGGATAGTATTAGAAATAAAAACAATTTCATAGATCCCTGAGCATTAAATACTTTTAATATGTGATATCTGCATGACAGAACATACATGGGCGTGGTATGCAGTGTTCATCCAAGTCTTTTGAGCAAAGAAGACTGGCCAAAAATAGTATGTCCAAGGTTTTAGTCTGATGGATGTTTATTTTTAAAGGTTATTTCCTAGGTTTCAAGAGAAATATAGTGGGTTAATATGGACAATTGACAAATCCCAATATAGCCTTCTCCCTAATCACAGAACACACTACTATTTTTCCCCCACAGTGCCGTAGTACCGCAGCTGAAAAGTTATTCACTCTTAGAAGTGGCAATGAGCATTCTTACCTGGCACTCTCTTGGCCCAGTTGATCATGTGAACCAGCTCCCTGTCTGCCAGGTTGGTCAGCAAGCCCATCATGGAGGCTTCGCTGAAGGGTCGAGAAGGATCATATTCAGAATAGACCACGGGTGGTTCAGCATCCAACAAGGCACTGACCATCTGGTCAGCTGTAAAGGACAAGGCAGGGCTATTCTTCTTAGTGTGCTTAATCACAAGAGGGCTTGGCCAAAGGTTGGCGGCCCTCATGTCTCCGGAAGCACCCATTTCATTCCGGCCTTCCAAGTCGTCTCTCTGACGCTTGTGCTTCAGCATTCTCCCTCCTCGGCGGTCTTTCCGAATCCCTGAAAATGCAGAAGGGTGAAGAGCAAATGCGATTACCTTTTATGCCTATCAACTTCAGGACAAACACTATCTTCCAAGATAATAGTGCTTTATTTTATTAAATATTTATATTTGTTTTATTAAATTAAGTTAATTTATTTATTTTAATTAATAAATTTATTAAAATTTTATTTAAATTAAATGCTGGAAGCACATGCAAACTTGTAAGTGTGGAGTAATTGCCTCTTCAAATGAAAAAAAAAAGGTAACAACATTGATTTGTGGCGTTTATTGATATTCATGGGGTAAATAATGTCAATATATCAAGTCTCAAGTCATTTATTGATATCAAGAGTGTACAAGCTTCTGAGAATTTAACAATGGAATTTTATGAGTGAGTAGACATTGTCTCTAGAATACTAGTAATTTTGTGTTTCTGTGTGTGTATGTATAGGTATATGTACATACATATATATGTAGCATGTATTTATCTGTGCATATGTATCTGTGTTTGTGCATGTGTGTATATGTATGCTTACATTTGTGTATATGTGTATATGTATGTGTATCTGTGTATGTATGCTATGTGAATGTGTGTGTATATGTATACATGTGTGTGTATCTGTGTATGCATTTTATGTGTATATGTATGTACATATGTCTGTGTACATGTGTGCATGTATGTATATGTGTATGTGTGTATATGCGTGTGAGTATATGTGTATATGTGTATATGTATACTTGTGTGTGCAATAAGTGCTATAAAATAACAAAATTGTAATAACTAGTTACTCAAAAATTTGGCTTACTATCAAAGACTGCTTCTGTTATAGATACTCTTTAATAGCAAATTACCAGTATTTTTAAGTACTGAAGTGTAGTGCCATAATGGAATAAGGCCTACCAATGAACAAATCCCAACAGAAACATCGATTTAACAATTGATGGCAGAAAAAATATACCCTCCAAAGAGATCAACAGTCATATAAGTTCAAATGGCAAAGCAAACAATCATCCAATTAGAAATGATCAGCCAACCAAAGGAGACCCTTCTCAAGCGAGGGCATAATGGTCAACAAGTATATGAAGAAATACTCTGTGCTAATAACCAGACAAATGCAAACCAAAAGAACAAAAGACAAGAAACATGGATGAGAACACAGAGAACTTGATGCTAGCCTACTTTTGCCTGGTGGTAAGTTAGCACAGTAGCTGCAAAACTAGGAGGTAGCTTTGTTTTGAAAAGCTAAAGTATGGAGGGATGGCTCATGGAGCGATGGTAGCTGAGAAGACTTATTGCCTTGAAGAGGATCAGGATTCAGCTCTCAGACCAACACTGTGACTTATAGCTGTTTGTAACTCCAGGTCTAGGCAATCCAGTGACATCTTTTGATCTCCATGTGAACCAGGCGTGTATGTGATGTATTGATATACATGCAGGAAAAGCATCCATATACACAAACTAAGTATCTTTAAAAATAATTTTTAAATTAAATATAGAACTATTATTCCACCGCAGCATCTCACTCCTGGCCAGATGCTCAAAGAAAACCAAGACTATGTTGATGAGATGTTTGTATCACTACGTCTATTACAGCACTGTTCATGGTGCCCCAAGAAATAGAGGCAATATCCATAAACTGATGAACTAAAACAGAACCCTAAGAAGTAGAGACAGTATCATGTCCATAAACTGAATAATGAATACTGTGCCTCAAGATATAGAGGCAACATAAGTGCCCATAAACTGAGGGATGAATAAAGAAAATGTGGTACCTATGCACCATTTGAACACTACTTGGCCATCAAAAGGAGTGAGATTCTGTCATTGCAACAAACTGGGTGGAGCTGGAAGATGGTATATTAGGCGAATAGCTCCTCATACGCAATGTAAACAGTCATCCCAGACAGTGACAGCACAAAGGCTCTTCCAAGAAGCTGGGAGAGTGTGGGTAAAGGAAGCGTAGAGTGATTGCAGCCAGGTTACATTTTCAATCACACAGGAGAAGTAGGCTCCAGTGTTCTGTTGCACAGTGCAGTGACCAGATAATGAGACCTAACTGTGTGTTTTTAAGAAGCCAAAAGTATTAATAATCAGTACAGAGATATGATAAGCCTATGAGGAAACTGGGATGCTTTCTCTGGTGTGAATATTACACTATGTACTGAAATAGTACATAGTACATGGTTCTTGATATATACATATATATATGTATATATGTCATTGACATATATATGAATGACATATATATATATCATTGATATATGAATGACACATATATACAGATATGTATATGTGATTATATATACATATATATATATATATATATATATATATATATATATATATATATATATATAAATAACCAGACAACATTGTATGTGAGTGTGTAGTGTGTCATGTTTCTGTGCATGCACTCGTGTATGTGGGTGTACACATGGGTGTGCAAATGCACATGGAGACCTGGCATCAACATCAAATGTGCCCAGTCACTCTCTACCATATTTTTCCATGTCAGAGTCTCTCACTGAACCTGGAGCTTATTGCTTCAACTAGCCTGGCTGGCAGGCAAACCCCAGGGGCCTTCCTGTCCCCTCTTGCTCAGTGCTGGGATCACAGGCATGCAGAACAGCACCCAGCTGTCCCAGGGTGGGATTCCAACTCAACTTCCTTGTATGTGCATGGCAAGCACTTTACCTGCTAACTGAAGTCTCCACAGCCCTTCAGCTAAGGCTGGAAGCCTTTGAGATTGTTTTTATTAAATAAAGATTAAAAAAAAAAACATTTACAAGGACCCAGAGAGATGGCTCAATTGTTAAGAGCACTGGCTGCTCTTGCAGGGGATTTAGTTCCCAGTTCCCACATGGCAGCTCACAATCAACCCTAAATTCAGTTCTAGAGGAAATTCCAACACTCTTCTGACCTCTGCAAACACCAGGAACATATGCAGTGCACATGCAGACAAAACATGCACATGCACATGCACACATGCACACACACACACACACACACACACACACACACACACCACTAGATAACTCCATCACCTAACAGACCTAGCTGGGGAGTGCTACAGATGCCATTCTACTCATGATGCACTATGGTCCTGGACCCTGGGTCAGCTCAGTTAAATTCTCATGGCTGCTGTGCTGTTTTATTAGGAACTGAACCAACTCTGTCAGTGTCTTTAGTTACAAGTTTGCCACAAATGCATTTTTTTTTGAAATATGAAAGTTTTAAATAGTTTTCAAATAATCTTCTTCCAATGGTTTACCCACCTGTGACTCTCACTAACTAAAATTAGAGTCTCAAGGGGAGCAGGTGGACCAATTTTTCTGCTGTGTATTCTTTGAGCCTTTGACTCAGAGTCTTACCCAGAAAAAGGCCATCCTGTCCTGACCAAATGTTACAAAAATAACTACTTCAAAGGCCAAAGATGAAGACAAGCTACTATATTTCTTGCAAATTTATCTCTCCAAAATTAGATAGTGAGTTAGAGATGAAGTTTTAGACTTACATGGAAGGAATTATCACTTTAATAAAACATTACTGCAATTGTTCTGCTTGGTTCTAATACATGGTCTCCCTACATAAGCCCAAATGTCCTAGGCCTTGCTGTGTACACCAGGCTGGCCTTGAACAGCAGAGATTCACCTGCACCTGCCTCCCAAGTGCGGGGAAGAAAAGCATGTACCACCACGCTTGGCTAATTCAAATATTTTTAATACTGAACACATGAAAAATAAACACCGCATACCAACTGCTTTTTCAGGGGAATATATATTGTCAATTAATATTATAATTTAGACTTGAAAACAGTAAAATTATATCTTTTTAAAAAAAATCCAGCTATACGTGTGTTTCAGTTTTTTGACAAACAAGAAAGAATGAAGTTCTCCTGCCTGTCCTGAGTGACAAAACATTAATTATTCCTACTCAAAAATGAGCATTTACTGCACATCCTGGAATAAGCAATAATAATAAACACTAATATTTTGAATTATTAGTTTGATCTATATGGGTGATAGCTTGCCTGGGAACCACTGCATGCCTGGAGCGCAGGAAGACAAGAAGAGGATGCCGGATTCTCTGGGAGTGGAGTTACAGGGGGTTGTGAGCCACAGCGTGGGTGCTGAGAATCAAACCTGAGTCTTCTGGAAGAACTGCTAGTGCTCTTAATGGCTAATCGGTCTCTCCAGAACCAAAGATTGTTAATTTGAACACTAATGAGCATTAAGCATGTGGTTGCATCTTAAGTACTTTATACTATACGGGAGGATGTTTCAAAATAGTCGGACCTCACAATAATCTCATGGGATGAATCTTGGAAACTGCCAGGCAGGACTTGCCTGCTATGTTTCTGAGTGCCACACGCTAACAGATTGGATTCCCTCAGTGATTACTCTGTATTCACATGCTGCCTTTGAGAGGAAGACGACTTTGTTCCGCTTTTCACATAATCCAATTTTGAGACTGGCTCATTATCATGGGCACAAAGTTCACATGCTTAGGGAAGACTAGAAGTCAAGCAGCAGGACGTGACTGGCCACCATGCACATTTCAATAATCTCATGGTCAAAAGGCCCAGCATCTCAGTTAAGGGAAGTGAATATCCCACTCGATCTTGTTCATCAGAACACACGTAAAGCATCAATGCTCATGGCTAGATGATGCATATTTAAGGAAAATGTGCCTGTTGCAATTGGAGTAGCTAGAACATGGAGGAGCCGTGATTTTAGGCCATGTGACAGACAAGTGAAGAACATGAGAATTGACCCACTGCAATGGAACCATAGAGGAAACAAATGCACTGCTCACAGACACGAGAGTCCTGCAATTGTTTAAATGGTGACCTCATGGCTAAAATGGAAACTGCTCGCAGAAACCATAGACAATACAGCAGGATAAAGCATTCTACAATAGGAAGACAACACTCATGGTGCCCGCCACTTGGAAAACACCAAGCTGAGCCAATGGAGGCGTCCAAGAGTCCTCGTCTAGTGTGCTTCCTGTTGCTGTGATGAACACCAAGAGCAAAAGCGACTTGGGAAGAAAATGGTTTATCTGGCTTGTAGGTTATGTTCATCATTGAATGAAGCCATGGAAGGAACTTGGAGAAAAAATGAAGCAGAGACCGTGGAGGAAATGTGGTTTATTGAGTCACCCAGAGTGGTCTGGGTCCTTAGTATCTATCATTTATCAAGAAAACACTACACAGGCACACACACAGGCCATGCGAGGAAGGCAATCCTTCAGCTAAGATTCCCTCTTTCCAGGTGTCAAGTTGACTACAAGTGAACAGGGCAGTAGGCTGGCTGGAGACGTTGTGTGTGCACGTGTCAAACCAGAAAATGTCCTTTCTTCGGGGACTTTACAAGATCATGTGTCTTCATTCAGTGTTTAAAATAATGTGTTGGGCCATTACACCCACTTGATTCTTACAGTGTGATGATTCGGGTTATTGAACACAAGCCAAAAACGGCCCCAAGACTGAGCTGCAGAGCCCTGAGAGGCAGCTGGAGACATGAGTGAGCTGTGGATTTGTAAAACCATCAAGCAGCCTTACAGAAGAAAGAAGAGTCTGTAACCATGCATAAATATTCTAACTTATTCCAAAGGCAAGATGCTTTACAAATACCAGAATCCCTATAAGCAAACAAAATAGAAAATTATGCACATTGTTTGACCGATTGTATGCAGTAGAATCCCAGAGTGTGGCCCAATAGGGAAAAGACTGTTCTTGCAAGCGATAAGTGTATACATTAGTAGTGGTACTTTATATCAATATTTCATAAAATTCAAATAAGCCCTGACTAGAATTAAGTGAAACTGGAAACAAAAAGAAGTCCAACTTTTGCTTCTATGTTTCTATTTCACCAACATGAAGTGGCCACTAAAGGTTAGCTTTAACACCACGGGCAGTATCTCTGTGACACATACCACTGATTCTTACGTGCACAGGACGAGGAGTAATTATCCTTACACCTTCCTCATAAGTGTAATTCTCACGCCTCTTTTGTGACATCATGTCTTGGGCAATAGTGACACCCCAACAATATGGTTACAGAACAATTACGACACTAATTAATGCATGCACATAGATGGGGGACATCTCACAGGGTCCCATCCTAGACAAGGAACTATCAGAAACCATTGGCTTCTGAGAGAAGAAAAATGAATGCCGGAGATGAGCCCACCCATTGATCAGCCAATACCAAATGGTAAGCCCTGTAATCATGTGCATACAAATAACATGGTAGGACTGAAGAGGACACCTAAAACTGTTGTTGTTTTTGATGGTGGTGGTGGTAGTAGTGGTGGTGGTGGTGGTGGTGGTGGTGGTGGTGTGTGTGTGTGTGCAAAACAATAATAATCAAAGAAAAGGAGGCTGTGGCTATGGGAGGGATAGACAAGGTAGGGATTGGAGGGAGGGCACTTGGGAGGGGTTCCAGTGAGGAAAAGAAAGGGGGAAATGATGTAATTATAACTTGATTTTTTTCAAAGGTCAAAAATAAAGAGTGATGGCAATAATTAAAGTACAGAGATAAAACTAAAATCACATTCATTTCTTCCTGACATTTTCTGGAATCGTTTGTAGAGCAGCAACACAAATCTACCTCTCCTTGACTATTTCTTTTTTACCCATCAGAGTAAAGGTCAAAAGACTAAACTACTAATTCACGAAGAAGAAGAAAAAAGTATTATTTAAAAAAACCCAAGAGTTTAGATTATGCAAATATCAAACAGGAAAATCCATGACAATGACTAAGTTTATTCATAGCAAATAGCAGTGTGGTGTGTAATGTGATGTAAAGGAGACACACTGGACTGTCATTTAGCCATGAAAAAGGTCCTTTGCGGGCGCCTTCAGCAAGGCGCCCCCAACATTGTGCCTGGACATGAGAGTAGCCGTTTGCTATCTGTTAACTCTCAAGCTCTGTCTCTGATGAGATCGTGTTCTCATCAAAGCAATGTGATCTTTTTAAAAAGTCGTTTGACACATAGTCAAGATTTTCCTAACAGCCATGCATTTTACTTAAAAGGATTGAGAAGGTAAATGCTATTTTATCTGCCCTGTATTCCTAAATGTTCAGGACAGCCAATCCGAACTGATGATGTACCCTCAACACATTACTGTGAGGGCAGAGAAAAGCCACATGGAGACCTTCTAGAAGCTCTCACTGTGGATTTGAGTGGCACTAATCCGTTGCGAGGACATTGATGGAAGGGTATGTTCTAAATCAATAAACCAGACAACCAGGAGGAGACTGCAAGGCAGAGGAAGCATGGCCGGCGACCCTAGAGAAGCTGGGTCAGATGAGTACTTCAAAGACTGCCTTTAGTCAGGAGGAAGCCAGAAGGAAGGCAGGAGCTGCTGGCTCTTAAGGAAGCCATTACAGCTGCTTGGACAGTGATGCCCTGGCTCTAAAACAAATCATTTATCCTAATGCGTCACACTGAAAAAGATGACATCTGAATGTCAGAGGTGTTTTTGTGGTGCCTTGCAGTAGAAAGAGGGAGATACTAAGACTCAGAACCCCTTTACTGTTTAAGCAAGCATTCTTCCACTGGGCTACATACCCAGCTCCAGCCCCCTTTTTAAAGACAGGGTCCCATTATGGTCAATCATGCCCTTGATGTGCACCTGGCCTTGAACTTCCATCTCCCTATGTGCACCTCACAAATGCTGAGCTCAGAGGCACACACCACCACGCCCACCCAGAGTTTAATCATTTTTTCAGCCTTTACATTCCTTGATTTGATCCTGTAATCTCGGGGGGAAAAAAGTTAACATGCTATCTGTATATCCAGTAGTGATGGAATTTTCTGAATTATTGGCTTCTAATACAGTCTTTCAAATTTTCTTCTATTGGAATGATCTTTTTCCTCTTAGGAACCTACACATCTACCAAAAACAACCACAGCAAATTCAGCAATCTTCCTGAGTTCCCTGCAACTACTTCAATGTATTATTATTTCAGACATTTGCATAATTGATTTCCTTTGTTTTTTTTTCAGTAACTTCAAATTACTCATGAGGTATTAAAAAGCCAGGCAAAGAAATACACTAAAAGCTTTTTAAATTCAGTGTGCTGAAATAAATAGGCATGCTGATTAGGTACAAATTAAATAAAGATAACAACCTAATAAAGCAGCAGCAAACAAAGTAGACACTCTCATTATGGGTTGTGTGAGTTAAATCCTCATGGCATCCATATTGAACAGAAAGGGAAAAGACTTAGGTTATCATCCATCAGGTCTAAGGACAGCTGAGGACCTGAACCCAGGTCCACTGGACTCCAGAGCATATGTATCTTAACATAGACTATAAAATCTCTATGTTTAGATCTGTTGAACTTTTCCCATTCAAACCCCTTTGAAAAGTTTAAACAACAGCAGGATATTGAGATATATAGATTAAACATAAATTCATAATAAATCTCAAAGAAAATGTGTTTTAAGATAATTTTACCACATCAAAGGTGAAATAAAAGGCTGAAGAGTTGGCTCAGTGCTGCTCTTCCAGAGGTCCTGAGTTCAATTCCCAGCAACAACATGGTGGCTCACAACCATCTATAATGAGATCTGATGCTCTCTTCTGGCATGCATGTGTACATAGAGAAATAGCACTAGTACACATTAAATAAATAAAGAAACAAATAAATTTTTTTAAAGATGAAATAAAATTCACAAACTAGCTATGTGGGCGTGGTTGCTAACCGAACACAACACATTCCAAAGACATGAATTTGACACTTACGTGCTGAGGAAGGATAGGAAATGCTAAAGGTGTTTGTTGTCAGTAATAGAGCCATTGTTTCCATAAGCACGGAAAACTTTCTACACGCAGAAAAGCACTGCAGTTTATGACACAGCATAGTCTTGAACCTGAGCGGAGCTGTTCAGGAAGCACTCACTTGCACTGTGGTACTGGAAATACACGGTGTTCACACTGTGTTCCAGAAACCAGGCTACGTTGAAGCTGGGTGAGTACTGCCCGAAAAGCCTTGGGTTCATAAAGTGTTTGAATTTGAATCATGTTTTGGTCACTGCATTCAGAAACGTGTTACAACTTTTTCACAAAGCCTCATATTCAGTCAGGTAGAATCAGTTTAGGAGGTTTTGCCCTTCATAATTAAATAATGCTGTCTGTTTACATTTTGAAGTCACAGATTATTGACTTTATCCCAGCTTTCGGTATGCTGTGGCAAGGACCTGTGCATCTACCTGAATCATTTCCAGCTACTTAACATTCCTTCATGCCAAGAGAATCACCCAAGCTGACCAAACAAAGCATTTTCTCAAATATGTATTGATTAACTTCCTTCGTTTCTACCAACTGCCACCATCTACTTTGGTCAATCACTGTCTCCTTTAGTTATGATGTGTTAAAGGGCCAGTACCAAGCTATGGAACTGTGGTGGTTTAAATAGTAATGTCCCCCCCCCCCCATAGAATCATGTGTTTGAATGCTTGGCCCATAGGGAGTAACACTATTAGGAAGCCTTGTTGGAGCAAGTGCATCACTGGGGACAGACTTTGAAGTCTCACATGTTCAAACTAGGCCTAGTGACAATCCTTCTGCTGCCTGTGGATCAAGATATAGAACTCTCAGATCCTTCTCCAGAACTATGTCTGCCTACACACTGTCATGACGATAATGAACCAAACCTCTGAAACTGTAAGCCAGCCCCTTTCCTTTATAAGAGTTGAAGTGGTCGTGGTGTCTCTTCCCACCAATAGGAATTCTATGACAGGCACTGATGTGAGGTGTTGAATCTTTCCAATGTAAGCACTCATGAGAGACACTACCTTGAAGGAACTGTTGGGACCCTGGCCCTTTTCTGTCACTGACTTTATGTCTAAGGCGCCATGACAGGAACCAATCAGTATCTTTTGCTATGAGTTCCCTCCACTACATACCACTTTATTAGCACCCGAGAGTAGCAAAGTCAAACAAACGTGGACTGACACAATGTGCAGAAAGAACTTCTTTCTCCATATAAGTTGATTACCTCCAGTGTTGTGTTATAGTAATGGAAAACTGGCTGACTTACTATCTGTCATCCTTTATTCAAGTCATTGCAGCCTCTCCTTATCTGCCACATACTTATCCTCACTTTCCACTGCAATCCAATCAACTGGTGATTGGTTAAAGTGCAGCCACTTTCTCCACTTCCTCTCTAAGTCACTCCATGAGCATATGACCTTCCATGGGAGTTGTGTCTTATATTTGACATCCGTGTGGCCAGATAGCTGATGGAAGCAGTTGAAGGGACAAAGGATCCATTCTTCAGTTGGCCACTTCAGTGACTATAATCCAGGATAGTAGAGGTGATACGATGAGCATCCAGGAACTCATGCACAGATACTGTTTTGGGATTAGAGGATGAGGTTAAGTTTAAATAGAAATTGTAGGTTCATTTCCTTGGAATATCGGCATGTTCTTCTAGGTAACTGACATTTAAAATAAGTTGTGTCTTTGTTATTTTCCAGGTTTTATTTGTAAATAGTGCTTCTACCAGGATGGTAACTTCGTACTATCCCCTCTATCTCAAACTCATGAAGATAGTCTAAGAATTCTTTTCATCCTTAGAGTGGAGGGGAAACCCCTCCTGTTCTTCTATTTTCTCTATTATCAAACTGTCGGTGTGAGATTATCCATCTCTTCTGGGATTTCCCCATTGTGGATCTTCCTTCCCTTCCATCTTTGGTAAAGAACAGTGAGCAAAGATAATTTCAAGCCCTACTTAGCCTGTTTTGGTCAGGAGAAGGTGAAGTGCATTTCTGTAAGTCAAGACAACCACATCGCATCCCCTGACCTCCCTCTCTTTCCATGAGGTAAGCTCAGAGGCACAGACTCCAGAAATTGGCTCACGTGGCCTCTTCACATTGTGGTGCACTGCATGCAATCCGCATACACTTTGGGCAGTTTCCTACCTCCCACATCTGGAGACAAAAAACACTCCCTCCTTGTCCAAAGGTGCCGTCTGATGGTTCTCTCCAGCCAGTGTCACTGCCTATATTTGAAGTGGAACTTGGAACTGTAATTCATGTCAGGGGCTGCAAAAGAAGCAAGTGGCCCTCCAAGGGGATGCGGTCCTTAATACGCTCCTTAGGTATCACCATACCAACGTAGCTGTCTATTCAGTGGGATGATTTATCCCCCTAGAGAGGAATGGGTTCTCAATACAAGGCGGGAAAACGTTCCCGATGATGATACTTGATGAACTAAAGCACAGACTGGCATAATTGAATTGTGGTAGGGTTTTAATAAATATACACATATGCATCTTCAGGATTTTAGTCCTTCAGAATCACCACAAAGCTTTTACAATGACAGTAATTAAGAAGGACTGGGGGATGATGGGAGATTTCATCCACAAATATTGAAATAAAATTTCAATAATTGTTATAATAGGCATTTGTTAATTCTTGGCTTCCTGGATTCCTAACTATCTTCCTACATTGAGTAATTTCCCTACTGTGAGCTGGCAAGAGCCAAATACAGAGGTGGATGCTCGAAGCCAACCATTGAACTGATCACAATGGAGGAGTTAAAGGACTGAAGGAGCTGAAGGGGTTTGCAACCCCATAGAAAGAACAACAATATCAACCAACCAGAGCTCCCAGGGTCTAAACCACCAACCCAGGAGTACACACGGAGGGACCCATGGCTCCAGCCATATATGTAGCAGAGGATGGCCTTGTCAAGCATCAATGAGAGAAGAAGCCCTTGTCCTGGGAAGGCTCAATGCCCCAGTGTAGGGGAATTTGAGGGCGAAAAGGCAGGAGTGAGTGGGTGTGTGTGGGCACACCTTCATAGAAGCAGGAGGAAAAAGGATGGGATATGGGGTTTCGGGAGGGTTGGAATTGGGAAAGGGGATAACATTTGGAATGTAAATAAATAAAATATCTAATTTAAAAAGAAAAAATACAATTTAAAAAATTAGTTACATACACAAACACACACACACACACACACTGTTCTCTATGGCCTTGGAATCTAGGATGAATGTGGGGACTTGGGCTCCACCCACAGCTTGCTCCCCAACTCCAGGCTGTCTCGGCAGCTGCCATGTCCTACCCATTGCCAGAGTCTGGTTCTTCAGCTTGGCCATCAAATCTGTGACCTAACCACATCACTTTAAAGATCCAATGTGTATTGCTTGAAACCATGAACACCAATAATCATTATAAAAATAGCTGGCATTTGTTTCATATTGGCAACATAGCAGGTGCTCATCTAAGCCCTTGGTCTAATTGACATAATTTAATTACCGAAGACACAATGTCAGGTCTCTGACACAGTACCACATCTCTTTCAATGGCCAAGGAAACTGAGAACAGATTGGGTGTGTAGCTCAGTGGTTAGAACACTTGCCTACCAACCCCAAGGCCTTGTGTTCAATCCTCACTGCATGGAAGTAGAAATGGAGAACTGGGGCTTGAACCTATCACGCTGGCTTCAGGCCCACACTTAAACATCACGTGGCAACCTGTCTCAGGAAAAACTGATGGCTGCAGTTTGTGCCTATGGACACTGTTAATCAGGAAAATAAATGAAGTAAGCTCTGTTTACAAATGGGCCTGGAATCCCTGGAGGTCACTGCTTCTACTGACCCATTGTAGATGCAATCACAAATGTGTAATTACTGCAATTACCAGCTGTGATGTTTCTTATTAGTGATTCTAAATTATGTAAACCCTGGTCTGGAAACATTTAAAAGGGCATTTCCTCATTTTTGCACTAATACTATTATTTATGCACTTTACGTAGACCTTAGGTGTTGGAATATTAAATATATTAAGATGGGCTGTTTTCCCCAAATGTGGTAGATGGGCTAGAATGGGCCTATCAAAGTTAGCTCTCCCAATCACGCTTCCCATGATTTCCTAGGGAGCCAGGACTGAGAGAGAATTGCTGGAAGAACCACTGTGCCTTGGACAAGGGTCTGTGTAATTTACTAATGTGTGTGCACAGAAATGATGTAATTCAGCTTTAATTTTCCTAATTCATTCACACAAGCCAAAGTATTCATGGCCAGACACTGCTGTGGGGTAAAATGACAAAGTCCCTCTACTCAACGATATTCTTTAATTGTATGAGGAGGATGGACATTAAACAAATAAATAATGTCAGGAATTGATAGATCCCAGGAGAGGAAAATGAGGTGAGAAAGGATAGGGGAGGTAATTTAAAGCAAGGGATGCAACTCTGAGATTGGAGCTCAGGACAGAGAAAGCAGAGTGCTCATCTCTGAAACCAGAGGAAGGACCAACTCCGAAGGCTATCGGTAGGCAAGAAAGAGGATGGGCCAGAGATGGAAAACATGACCACTGTCTCAGCAGCCCTCTCATTTATCTATCCCCAGTAAAAAAGAAAAGGGAAGCCACTTGCACAGAACCCAGGAGACCAGTGCTAAGACAAGCACTGAATCCTGAGAGGGAAGAGGCCAGTGATTATGCGCAGGGGAGAGACCTGACAGAACTGGTAGTTTTAAAATATCACTGTGTCTCTTCTAGGTGGACGTCTTAGTTAGGGTTTTATTGCTGTGAACAGACACCATGACCAAGGCAACTCTTATAAAAGACAACATTTAATTGGGGCTGGCTTACAAGTTCAGAGGTTCAGTCTGTTGTCACCGAGATGGTAACAAAGCAGCACCCAGGCAGGCATGGTGCAGGAGGAGCTGAGAGTTCTACATCTTCGTCTGAAGGCCACTAGGAGAATACTGACTTCCAGGCAGCTAGGATGAGGGTGTTAAATTCCATGATCACAGTGGCACACCTACTTCAACAGGGGCCACACCTTCCTAGCGTGCCACTCCCTGAGCCAGGTATATACAAACCATCACAGTGGACCTTAAGGACAATGTCAAGGCTACAGAACAAGAAGCCTTCTGACATTGTGGCAATGACCAGGTAGTAGATCATAGGCACTTATATTATGATGACAAAACTGAGGTTGAGAGGACCTGAGCTCTGCATGTGTTGTGAAAGTAAAGCCAAAGAGACTGGCAGGTGAATTGGATGTTGACTTTGAAGAGACAGGAATGTTTCAATCAGCATGATTAAGGTTCCTGTATTTCTTGTGAATAGTTTCAACACTGTGAACAGATACCTAAAAAGGAGTAACCGGGGGAATGAAGGCTTTGTTTGACTCACATGTTAAAAGGATAGAGGTCAGCATAAGGAACTGGGGTGGCTCTTTTAATATAACTGGGAGGCTAAAGTATGGATGGTTCGTATCTTGATGGTACAGGAAGCAGAAATGCTGTCAAGCTATAATCCCCAGTGACCTGTTTGCACAGGCAACTGTTCAAACATGTGCTGTTATGAAGCACAGCAACCAAAGCATGGGATGCTCGACTGGAAAGATAGAAAACATAGGAAACTACAAGGGAAATGGAACAAAATTATAGTATGAAATTACTTTTTCGTACTCACAGATGGAACCCAGAATTCACAAGTGCTAATCAGGTGTCTCCTGTCTACTCCGTCCTCAGGCCCCAACACTACAGTAAAAATAAAGGACGTCTTCAGTTCGTGGGTGTGGCCAATGAAGCCTTAGTAAGCTGGGCGATAAATCGATATCTGCGTGCCAATCCGGCAAATGTAAAGGTCCAGGCGAATAAAAAGTGCAAGGTTTGAATGAAGGTCAACAAAGAAAGACCAAGAATCATGTCAGTTATAATGGCCGAGAACTTTCCATAGTTAGCAACAGACAGCAAACCAATCAATTCCAGTCACTCAGGCGATGAGCTCCACCTTCAAGGTGTGGATGGACAAAGAAAGGCATTTTAAAAACCAGCAGAGATGGGGACCTTCTGCTAATAGAGGATGGGGAAAGAAGACATCAGAGAAGTGCACAAGCGTGACCTCCCCTAGCCCACTGTTCTAAAAGGATAGCAGTCAGCAACTGAACAAGAAGATCCGGTCTCCAGCCTTCAGGGGAGGGGCTTGGCCTGCCTTTGTATCTTGGAGAGATGAATTAAAGATGGAGAGCTGAACCAGAAGCCATGTTTTGTCTCCACGTGTTTTCTCTTGTCACCCATTCCTATACCCATCTCTCCTTCCAGGGAATCGGCCGTTAGAATGTAGGAGCTGGACTCTACACACAAGAAAACACATAAAATACTTGAGGAACTGATCCGTCTTGAATTCCAGATCTAGGGAAATTCTCTTTTAAACATGAAAGAGAATTTTTAAAAAAAAATGAATCAGTCAAGCAAAAGCTGAGAGACATTGCTACCAGGAAGTTTGCCTATGGGAGATGTTGAAAAGATTTTCTTTGGGTAAGATGAAAGTATATGTGAAGGGCAGAGATTTATACCTACATAAGCATGGAAGGAGTAAGAGAGAACAAAAAGAAAGCAAATATTTTAAATTTCTGGAAAGTTCTAAACAAATAACTTTGTGGTTAAATTAATTGCTGTATCCTCGGTGTAATGTGCAGAGAATGAACATGGTCGACGGCAATGGCTCTGAGACAGGAGGGAAGCCGGGTATGTGGTGCTAGGGTGTGTCTACGCTGCTTATAAAACAGAACGGTGTTACTCAAGCACCTAAAAATGTACAGTGTAAACTTTAGCGGAGACACGACATGAAGACATTTTGAAATACATTTGACTTTTGAAGAGCAGGGATAAATCAGAATTATATAAAATGCTCAAATGAAACTAGGGGAGGACAAAAAGATGCACCTGGTTGATGGCAAAAATAATGTATCAGTGACTGCTTTAAATGTAAATGGTTTAAAGACGCCAATTAAAAGACAGAGACTGTCAAGATTGAATTATGGGTTTGTGCAAGAACCTCCATTAATTATCAAGAATCTGATATGTTAAGCATGAAAGGGCAGAGAGGGAGATGCCATGACACTGGTCAAAATATAGCTGTAGCCTCTATATTAATTGGAGCCAAAGAGATTGCAGAAGGCAGACATGATGAAGAGTTATGTGTGGAATACAGAACAATATAAGCATCAATCCTCCAGATAAAATACAAGAGTGATCATGCATGTACCTAAGAATAGTGCTTTAAAATTGAAAGGAAAGTCAGAGTCATTGATTTATTTAGACTTTTCTTCCCCGTCTATAATGTGGAGTTCCACCAACCAGAAAAACAATATAGATACAGGTGAGCACTTTATCAGCAAAGTAGATCTAATTAGCATTTCTAAAATATGCCATCAAACAACAGTAAAATACATAATTTTCTTGAGCTTTTATGAGACACTTAAGATAAGCCAGGAATGGAGCATAAAACACACTTTTTAATATAAAAAACAGAAACCATAGAGAGCATGCTTCTCACACCAGAATAGGAATGAGCCAGAAATTGGTTAAGTGAAAGGTTCTTGGGAAATTCCCAAATATTTGGAGATTAAACAATGCACTTTTAAAGAACGTGTGTCTGGAAGATGAAGTCTCAAAAGAATTTTAAACATTTTGAATAAGGTGAAAATAAAAATGAAATGTAAACCGCATTAAGGTGAAGAGAAGGGTGCTTACGGAAAATCCAGAGTGGTAAATATACAATATAAATATAATGTAATTATAAATATAATATATGAAAGGGAATATAATATAATATATTACTATATTATTTATTATTATAAATATATTACACATAATATATACTATAATTATTATATATAATATATAAATAATAATATATAATATGTAATATAATAATATACTATAATATATTATATTCCCTTTCATATTATATTTATGCTATATTATAATATATATTTCATGTATTATATTTTATAATATAATATATAATTATAATTATTTATAATATAATACAGAAAGTATCATATTTGTAACCTAACATTAGGAATCTCATAAAGACGCTTTAACAGTTGGGTATCCCAAAGGAAATAGAAAAGCACAATAATTAGGTCTGCTTTGTGAACAGGGCCAAGCACCAGCGGCTAAACAGGTCATTGGCCCTAGGGATAATCTAATATGATCATTCTGCTATATGGACATAGTATTAAAATAACTCCTAATGCTTTATTGTTACAGCCAGATATCTTGTGAGGGATATCTATCATCCATCACAAGAGAAACTCCTTTTTGCCACAAAGGCAGCTAACACTGGTCACCATGTAGAACAGGTGACTGTGAAGTGTTCACGCATACATGAGACTTATGCATTAGGCCTTGCCCTGCGAGGTTCAGTGATTTGCATGAAAGAGGGAGTAAGAAATTCTGTAGGAGACAGAAATCGGGGATGACTCCAAGGAAACAGTGTTTTCTGCATACAAT